>NW_023276806.1:259419536-259632036 GCF_003668045.3 Cricetulus griseus
TCCATAAAGTGTCTGCTGGTGCATCTTGCTTATTTAATAATAAGTGACTAGTGACTGCCAGCCTTGGGGGATTCTTTATTCTCACCCCCAGCCCTTCATTGGCTGTGAGGTTTGTAGACATTTGTTGCTGGTCTTGGACTCATCTTCTCAACATTTTTTAACTCAGGCCCTCGGAGTCAGCAGTTTTCATTTTGATGAAATCAGTTAGACTGTTCATTTTATGGATCGTTCTCTTTGTGAATTTTAAGATTTATTAGTCTGACCCTGGAACTTAAATTTTTTTCTCCTAATTTCTTTCTTAAACATTTTACTGTCTGACTTCGAAGCAGAATTTGAAGTCACTATTCTTTCTGTGAGGCCCAGGTCTGTATTATGAGGTTTAGCCTTACGCGTTATAGTTCATTTTTGTTTGTTTGTTTGTTTTTTGAGCAACTATAGATGCTGTGGCATTTTTACTGTCAGTGTCCATGTGTTCCTTTCTAGAATATAAAGATTTCTCTTTTTTCCTCTTATGTTTGGCTTGTAGCTTACAACCCATGTGAAGTCCTCACTCCAGGGATGTCTTGTGAGCTCCCTATGCAGACACGCAATCTATATGCCCTTTTTTTCTTTTTCTTGCTTTATCACACTGGCTATTATTCCTAGTTTTATTGAATAACAATCATAAAAGCTGGGAGGAGGGGTCGGGGCAGATAGGATCGAGATACATTGTATGGAAGTGCAAAACTGTCAAAGAACAAAGAAGAGATGTGTGTTTGAACCATGGTGACGTAGACAACTGTGAAGTTTATTATTGTGAAGTTCCAGGTAGCCGCCGTTACCTGTGCTCTGAGAACATTTATTTGTCTTAATGGAGGTAGATAAGGGAGATGGTGGACATTCCATTTCATATCCTCACATAAATGTTATCTGTCATTCAGACCATACACTCTTAACGGTGACTGGCTTGCTCTGAGCTAACTCTCCAGTCTGGAGGGCCCAGGGTTGACATCAGCAGACACTAATTAGACCTGGGGTTCCACAGAATACCCGAGCTCAGATGTGTAGAGAGTGATGAAAGAGTATGTGTGTGTGTGTGTGTGTGTGGGGGGGTGACAACAAGACAGGCACAGGCAGCATGTGTCTCAGAAATGTTTGGCGACTGACCACATGAGAACTATTTGTCTGGAGAATTGGAGCTCCAGCATGACTGACTGCCTTTGTCCCTCCCTTTAAAACCTTTGGGCTGGAGACCAGAACGAGGCAGCTTTTCAGGGTGTCAACCCATTCTGCTTTCACAGAACACCCGCTCCTTCACCAAAACATGACTTAAAGATTCAGGCCCTGTCTCTGCTCTCTGGCATTTGTGCTGTCTGGCTGTGGGAACTGTGACATTCTGGTTATATTAACCCTTCCAGGGGGAAGTGTCCACCTATATGTCTTCATTATTGGTCACTATTGTTTATTTCTCACTGAGCCTAATTCATAAATTAAACTTTGCTCTAGGCAACGGATAGGAAAAGCCAGCTAAGGAGGGTACATATTTTCAGACATTGAGGAGATCTTGCAAAGAGTGCCCTGGGGAGATGGGGACATTGCCTTCTCTTGTTCTCAGCTCTACATTGCCCTTGGGCAAGCAAGAGGGCCACTGTATCTGGCTTTAAGACTTCTTCTGGGGACCAGACTAGTCTCTGGAGATCTGAAGACATTCTGGACTTATAAATCTATGGGCTCCAATGTGGGATGCTGCCTGGCTCTGAGGGGAGTTCGTCCCTGGAGTCAGATTAGAAGACTACCAATACAGGTAACCAATGTTTTCCAAACAATGTTTCCCTTTCAAAGGGGCCAGAGGTTCTAGTTATGCCTGGGAAGGAAGCCTCCAGGAAGTTTCCAGGGTCTGTCCCTGGCATGTTTGTCCTATTCTTCCTCTCAGAAGGTCATCTTATTGCCAGTTGGTGTTTCCTCTTCTTTCATTTGAAGATTCCAGTTTCTGGATCTTTCCCAGTCATTTTGAGTTCCAGGTTAATGAGAAGAATAGAAACAAGCTCTTAGAAGAGAGCAGCTTGCCTCTTTCTCGGTCTGAAAAATAAGTTATATGTATTTTCTCATCCCCGAATCCACTGCTAGTTAAACTCACCTTTCCATCTCTGCCTTCCAGGCTCTTCCCATGTGCCCTGTGCCTGCTCTTTCTTCTCTACAGTTTACATCCCTGACCTTCAGGATGCTTATCTGTGCTAGGGACAAAGGGATTCATCTGGATATTTGTGAGGTGTGGTAGGGAGTGGGAACAAAGGGTGGCTGCCCAGAACTTTCATAAGTGCGCTTGCAAACACCCTCCCCCGCAATGACCAGCCCTCTGCCTGGGTTTGAGGCTTTGGAGAAAAAAAGATAACTTTCCAATCAGCCATGCCTAATACTGTCATGGGCAGTGAGCAACACTGCTTAGGGCACACAGGGGCCAGCTTTCTTTAGTTCTGTGTTTTCCTTCAAAATATGGAGGGTGGCCAAGTGAAGAAATGTCCCCAGGAGACCATGAAGCACACAGTAGCAAGACGTGTACCATCCATGCTGGCTAGCATGTGTCTATACCTACACACATGCCCGAAGGTGTGTGTACACATGGATGGTCAGTGTCCACACTGGCAGAGATATGTCTATACTGAGAAGTGTGTTAACACTGAGAGGCATGTAACTACAGCAACAGGTATGTGTCTGCACTGGCATGCATTGTCTACACTGACAGCCACATATCCATCCTGACTAGCAAGATTTCACACTGGTGGGAGAGTAACGACTTGAGTAAAGGAATCAGAGAGTCTAGGGATACAAGGTTGATTCACACACTCTAGCCCAGGCCGAATCTTTGCCCAAGCTGGCACTGTCTTATGGTGGGAACCTGGCTCCGGATACATGTTCCTGCACCTTAAGGCTTACATCCAGAAGGATGACAGGTACATTTGACTCAAAGTACGCTATGCATTCACAGATTTCAAGAATTCTACATAGGGGCGAGGCAGTTTGCCAGAGATAGCCCTGGGTTTGAGGCTTTGGAGAAAAAAAGATAACTTTCCAATCAGCCATGCCTAATACTGTCATGGGCAAGCAAGTCCCCAGGATGGATGCAAGGTTGACTTGAAAGGATGGGATGCCAGAGATGACAGACCTACATACTCAGCTTGCCTCTGGCTGAGCCACACACACACACACACACACACACACACACACAGAGAGAGAGAGAGAGAGAGAGAAAGAGAGAGAGAGAGAGAGAGAGAGAGAAACAGCCCCACCCTAAACTGAGATGCCCCTTAGAGTGCTAGGTTCCTGGAAGGAATCAGAGATAAGTATTTGGCTTTCAAACCTTACTGTCCCTTGAGGATTGGACTCTGTGTGGTTCACCCACGTCCCCAGTGCTGGCACCCAGCACATCTGGATTTATAAAGCCCAAGACAGAATCTTAGTCAGGAAGAGTTGTTCATATTGACACAGCTCTACAGCCAACAGAGGAAAGTGAGTCATTGATTGACAGCTCTCCATTCAATAGAGGAAAATGGGCCATGGGAGTTCTCTCCCATCCATCCAGAGCAGCATGCCTCAGCCCCTGCAAGTCAACTAACCACTGCAAAGAAGGCTACAGTCATGGGAGATAACTCATCTGAGCCCTCCTTGACTGGCTGGGGACAGACAAGAGGACTGGTGCAATGGTTGTCCCTAAGATCTTTCTGGAGGCACACTGGACCTGTTGCTGGGACTTTACAGGACAGGAATAAGGAGCATCACGCTTGCCCAGCTACCTGCAGATGCTCATCAGGGAAGCCACAGCCCTGTGGAGGGTCCTAGGCGCCTGTCTTGATTGGACACACATATACCATATACTAACTCTAGAGTTCTCACACCAGGGATTGCAACCTCAGAGCCCCCTCCTTCCCTCGTCAGCTTCTCAGCAGCTGCTTGTCCAGCATGGAGAAACTGTGTTCTTTAGTGTGAGATTTGTAGTGTAAAGTACACACCAAACCAGTGGAGTCCTTATGTGAAGGACAGTGACCGCAGTCAGATGACAGAGGCTCAGCTGACCTATGAACACCACAGGTGTCAACTCAGTGGCCATGGATGCAGGTTTTGGCTTTCAATGACCGCATGGTCAATATCATATAGGGACCATCGTGGAGCCTGGGCATGGAGAAGGTGTGAGATGTATAGACATGTTTAACGTTAAGTGTGAAGCCTGAACTCATGTGTCTGCCACAGAAGAGAATATGAGCAGCAACTCTTGGCCCTGACCTGGCCCTGGCTGGCAGGACATCACTCAAGGCCACCTGGCTGTTGCAGCTGCCCACACCATCAACCCAGATTGGGCTGTGCTATCAGAATAGATCATCTAGATTTGAGAGTGGGCTCTCCTGGCCACTCTGCCTGTCTTGGTCAGACCACACTGAATAGCATTCCATAGTAGACCCAGCATTTCACAAAGGATACTGGCATGTATCCAGAGAAGGAGGGGCAGGAGGCATGTCCTGCCAAGCCTTGCTGGAGAACTGGGCATGTGGGCACTGGGCTGAGGCACAGAGGCCTGGACAGATGGTTCATAGCTTGGTTGCCTCACTGGGGCTTGTGGTGCCAGACAGGAGGCAACCGACCACATAGCCTTGTGACTGAGAGCAATCCCGTATGCTATTCTTTAAAATAAGCTTCTTGAATTTTTCCCCACTCATCCCCCTCTTTCAGCTGAGACATTTTTACATGACTGTGGATATATAATTTTATAAAATAGGTATATAAATCAAACAGTTATGGGTAACAAGTGATAACTTTATTTTAAAACAATTCATTGCATATATCATCTTAACTAACATCTATTAAAGAGGAAGGCAAATTTGGGTGTAAATGAGAGAAATGTGCCTCTAACTTAATCAATCCCTAAGGTGTATGGATTTGATACCTCCATGTTGCCCTAGTCTCATTTCTGTGCCAGTGACAAAAAATACCCTGACAAAAACCAATTCAAGGAAGGCCAAGGTGTATCTCAGTGGTAGAACTCTTTGTGTAACATTCATGAGGCCAAGATTTCAGTTCCCAACATTATAAAAACAAAACACAACTCAAAAGAAAAGGGGTCTATTTCAGCTCACAATACCAGGCTACAGTTTTCCATAGCAGAAAAGTCAAGGCAGCAGGCGCTTAAATCAGCTAGCCCCATCAGATCAGCAGTCAAGAGCAGAGCAGAATGGATGTATAATGCATGGATGCTTTTAGTACTTGGCTGGCTCTCTCTATCCCTATTAGTTCAGGACCCAAACCTAGGGAATGGCACCTCCCACAGTGGGCTAGGTTTTCCTATATCAACTAGTACAATCAAGACGGCCCCCTACAGGCCAGCCTGCACTAGACAATCCCTCATACAGATTGTCTTCCCAACTGATTCTAGATTTGTGTCCAGCTGACAAAACTAACCATCACACTTCCTGATGAATGATGGCAGGAAAATATTAAGAGATGTTGTTTTCCATAATGAAACCATCATGTTTCCATGAGAGCCCACGTCTTTGTATGCAGAGTAAAAACTCATCATACGGTCTCCTGAAATCCGAAGTAATGTGTTTCAGGCAGTGTTGGATAGTATGATGGCCTGTGTAGTGCAAAGTGTGTGTGTTGTATGTGAAGGAACAAAGCTGTGGTGACGTCCTTGGTGCAACACGGGTGAGTGTTGACGGACACACCTTGGGTTTATTAAGTTTTTGATTTTGAGTTAACTTTCTCCATGACCCACACAATTAGTCAGGCAGCTCCGGATGGAGTAGGGACCTACAGTTAAGAAGGATTCCTCCAAGTACCGCCAGCATTAAAACGACACTTGCATCTTACTAGATGTGACGGCATCATGTTAGAAGCCGGTCATCGATGGTTCGGAGTACACGGGAGGGTTATAAGCAAACCCTGCATCCTTGAATACAAGGGATGTAAGCTTCTGCAGATCTGGGCATCAGATAGGATCTGGGAACCAATCTTCCAAAGACATCAAGGATGATGGTATTTAATAACGGACAGCCTTTTTACCGGAACAGGAAATGGCTGTCTACCAGAAGTCCTCAGGGCTAATCAGGTCCATCTATGGCCATGTCTTGGTAGAACTCCCCATCGGGGATGTGTCTGGACTGGACAGTGCTACCCTGCGCCCCCTTCATGTTTGCTGGCCTGGTACCCAAACCTGTATTTAGAAAGCCTCCAAGTACAACAGAAGCACCTGGGCTGCAGTGTCTCCTGTGGTGTCTCAGCACTTGGCTACTTGATTTTTTTCTTTCCATGTGATGCAGGCTGGGAGAGCCCATCAAGACTAGGCACCATTGAGCATCATGACTGGGTGAAGCTGGTAGGATGGGAAGCTGGAGGAAGGTAACATTCCCAGAGAGAAGTCATCACATGAAGGTGGAGCTATGGAGAAAGTGAGGGTGTGTGTGTGTGTGTGTGTGTGTGTGTGTGTGTGTGTGTGTGTGTGTGTGTGTGTGTGTATACTTGTCCTTGGCCCTGTCTTACCTGAAACCAGTGTCCCTGAACCTTTCCAGAAAACAATGCATACTTGGTCAGTCAAAGCTGGCTTTCTGTCACAAGTCTGTTCAACTCTGCCACTCACTTATTCCACATCGGGCATGAGTGGGATGTCATCAGTAAACAGTGGAGATCGATGCTTGTTTGTAGGTAGAAAGCACCATCACTCGGTCCACCATGTTCCCGAGGATTGCTACCCCATACACACACAGTGGCCCAAGCTGTATCATCCAGGACCTCATACATGGATGTCTGCCCTCTCTGGCTTCCTCCTCAGGCTCCACATTGACTCCTGCTCACTCTCGGCAGCCGGCATAGCACTGCCTCCCATCTTCAGCTCCTGACCATCATCTGTGCCAGGTTGCCTTCAGGCTAATTGCGATGGAAGCTAATTGTGTCCTATGTTTGTGTTGAAGGTTGGTCAACTGTGCATGAATCAAAGGGGCATAGAAATGGAGGGTGGGGTGCAGGGCTGAGCAGAGAGGACTTGAGAAAGAAAATTTCCAGAAGAAAATTCTGGGAAGACTTGTGGAAATAGGAAGAGTAGGTACCAGACAGAGTGTAGATACCTGTGAAAATAGGCATGTTGATGTCATGGCCTTTGTGCTGGTCACTTTGCCTGCGTCTCCTCTTGTCCATTGGGGATGCCTCTGGAGCAGTGGTGGACACCAGGGCCGACAACAGTCCCAGGCCCCAGAAACCTTTCTCATCCCCTGGGAGTTTTGTATTCCTAACTTTTCGAGAAAGCCATGACTTTGTCAGCTGTCTTGATAAGGACATCAGCCCCTGGGGCATGGAAGTCCATCCTCTTCCCTCCAAACTCAGCCATGCCCACTTTCCTTTCTGTGATTCCAGGAAAAACCTTGGCCAAGGTCCAGGATCTGAAAGAGTGACACCCATTTGCCTGCCTCCTTCTAGGAGAGAACAGAAAGTGTCCTGGCACACCCCAAATATTGGAGCAGGTGGCTCTATTGTGCTGGGTGTGAAAGAACATTGCTTCAACGGAAGCCTTAGTTTAGCATCTGTGGTTGGGATTAAAGAATGTAACCACGGTCATCGGGAAACCACCATTTAAAAATAATAGGGGGCTTTAGTAGATTCTGGGTACAAGAACACTGTGTAAGACACAGGAAACACGCCTGTGGTTTATTTGGGGATGGAGTGGTGCTGATGGAGGCCTCGGGGCTACCTGTATGAAGTCTCATGCTGTTTGATAGGGGTCACCCCATACTGGAGCTGTGGGGTGGGCCGGGCAGCAGTCTTCTACCCTTCTTTTGTTCTTAGGGCATCCACCTGGAAGACAGACGCATACCAAAGGCCAAAGGAAAGAGCAACCTGCCTTCTTCCCCTTTGCTCCTCAAGCTACCCCAGGAGGTTCCCTAAACAGAGACCCCATGGTTTGTTATGGTGCCCCCACTGGCTCCCCTAGAGTTGCGCTGGCCCAGCCCCTGTGGGATCCCTGAATTGGGGTTGCCAGGCCCAGGTGGTAGGGCTCAGCTAGAGGCCTAGCAGATGGCTCCCAGTACATGGCTTCCTCCAGCCGCTCTACAACAGGAGCAAAACAAGAGCACGCGCACCTGTCGGCGCCCCGCCCCCTCCGCGCAGGCCAATCATGGACCGGGGCGGGGCCAGGGCGCAGTCGGAACCCGCGCAGAGCGCCGTCGTGGAGCTGGAGCAAGCGCAGCCTCAGCAAGCTCATCCTCGTTCCTTCCACATCGTCCCCGCCGCCCTCAGCCTCCTCCCCGCCGCCGCCGCCGTCGCCGCCGTCGTCGCCCCCGGGGCATGGCCTGTCTGATGGCCGCTTTCTCGGTCGGCACCGCCATGGTGAGTCTCACATCCTTTGCACTCGGGGCTGGGTTTTATCTTCTAGGCAAACAGGAAGCACAAAGCCCAGTACACTGGTCTTCACACCAGCCGCCTAGGAGCGCGTCCTCTGAGTGCGGACCTGGGGCGCCCTGGAGAGGTTCCCGGCTCCCTTCGCCTCCGCCCCGGCCACCTGGAGCCTCGGGATGCTTTTGCACTGGCTTAGGGCGCCGGGAAGGTGGAGCGACCCGGAGTGGGGCGGGGGGCAGCTAGCAGGCGCACAAGTGGAAAGATGGCCTTGACTCGTCCACCTCTGGATGAGGGGCTCGGGACATGGGAGCGCACTGGGAAGGGACTGCAGGCCCAGCCCGAAGGAAGGGAGGGTCGGATCTCCCTGGGGAGTTCTGCGGGGCAGGCGGGCGGCGGGGACTTCTTGCGCCACCCTCCGGAGCGCTAGGCATAGTGGGGGGCAAAAAGAGGAGCTGTGCCCCACGAAACGGAGCCTGTTCTCCTGCGCTCCCCAGGGACACCTACTCTGGGAGGAGGCGACTGCGTCCCGGGGGAGACAGAGGAGGGTGAGCCCAGATCCCTGCAGGGGCGAGGACCGGGTGTGGGCATTTACTCTCCCACCCCCACCCCAGGTACCAGTCCTAGGGCAAAAACCGGGCGCTACTGAATTAATTGCTAGACAGTGCTGTTTCCAGAGGTGGCTAAGCGTCTTCTCTCATGCGGTCCCTCATGCACCCGGGGGGAAAAAAAAGCGAATATACAACAAAACCACAGCCCACCGCCCGTCTGGTCTCACACTTGGCCCTGCCGGCTCCGCCTAACACGCGGACATTGCAGATAATATCTTCCTAAGCTGGTTTCAGACTGTGTGGAGTAAAAACAGCAAGCCCTCCGTATTCCCACCCGGACCGTCCCTGTCTCTGCCTCCTAGCTCTGTTACTAGCCTGCCTGCTTCTTTCCATACGCTGGAAACCCACATTGTACAGGCCCTCCCCTTTATTTCATTTTTAGCATCCTGTATTTGAAGTCAGCAAGGCTCAGTAGGATTTGACCGACAGTTACCTCTTGCCTTGAGCGCTAGAGGGGAAAAAAAAAAGCACAAGGCGTTGTGCGCATGCTCTGCTCTGACAACTGCATCCTATGATTCCAAACAGGTTACTGTAGAACTCGAGCCCAGCCCGCCGACTCATTATGTAATGATTTTGTGTAAACCGACCGAGTGGAGCGATGATGCACTGGAGTGGTGGTTAGCAGGGGGTGGGGTGAGGCGGGCGGGAAGACCCCGAAGCTGATTCCCGTCCTTGGGGTGTGCTCTGGTTCCCATACGTCAGAGCCAATGAAAACAGGAATCGCTTCTCCTCGAGATAATTTGCTTTTATCTAGTTGAGTGCTTGGGTAACACTGAAAAATTGTCCCTTGCACACTTATCTATCAATGTGAGGATTGTGTTGGCAACGGAAAATTAAAGATAATTGATGATCATTGCAAATAGAGGAAGTTTGGTGGGTTCTTTCTGCGAGGGACATGCCTTCATTTAGAACTGGCTTGAATGTGTGGATAAATGAGCCAGAATGTTATGGGGTACAAAGTTTTTACGCTGATTTATAACATTATGGTTTGATACAGCCTGAACCTGTGCTGTGAGGTTACAGATAACATAATGGCTTGCGCATATTTTTTTTTATTCATTTGAAAAGAATTTTCTTCCTGGAAACCTGGCACTTTTGTTTTAATTTAAAAATATCTATGTGCCTGTGATCATACCACTCTGGGTCTAGTGATCTTGTCTGATCTTGGATGCCAAGCTGGGCCAGCCTGGTTGGGACCTGGCTGGGAGTAGGAGGTGGCAATATCTAGAAATACCAGCTGCTATAGGCACAAAACAAAGACCATTTTTGAAAAAAAAATAGTTCTTAGTTATAACAAGACCTCAAGATATGCTTTTTAGTCTCTCCTGCCGGTGCTGGCTGAGTGAGCTACAAGTCTGGAGAGGACCCTGGAGGGTGACCAGAGCTCCAGGAGTACTAGCAGGAACACACAAGTGGGCATGTGTCCCCAAGAGATGGTAGCACTGGAGCTTTGTGGCATTGTGAGTGGTCACCCTAGTATAACCTGCCCTTTAAGCTTAGCTCAGGGCGTGACATTTGGACATTCCTCCTGTGGGGAATTGCTGTGATTGTGGGCTAGCGTGTTTTCCTCTGGTGTGCCCAGGATGTCTGAGGTACCATCTAGGTGAGCATCATAGCCCAGCAGAGAGGACGCACAGAGAGAGAACAATTCCTGCCCCAGTGTGCTGAGAGAAGTTCTGTCTCTGAATGCCCCCAGCAAAGGGGTCTCCCAGTGGGTGGGGCTTGCTGGTTGTGTGTGACCCCTCCAATACTCTTGTGTCTCCAGATGCCCAGCATCCATGCAGCCCTCACTTGACACTCTACCACTGTGCCAGGGAAGCACTTTCTTGAACAGCCCCCAGCAATGGTCCCAACAGGGTCCCTCTGCATAAAGTCCCCAGGAATGGACTTCCTGCCTTTACCATCTGTTCTATCAGCAAAACAAGTTCCATGAGGAGAGGGCAGAGTGTCCAGACAGGAAGATAGGGAATCAGACCAGCCGATGGAGAGAGCAGGAGGGAATAGGTGTTTGTTTTATTTTTAATGAGCTCAGGAGGCTGAGGCAGGGCTTCGCTGTAACCTACATTTGCTAGCTAGCAGCTCTCATCGGAGGATGTGTTTCCAGAGAGCTGGTCTATTTTGGAGTGACAGGCCACTGCCTCATCACATAGGTTTTCATGATTTTATTAATTGGGTGAGGCCACTGGACACCAGTGGAGGAAGGGTGGGGCTGTTGTCCTTGTTGAGGGGGATGGGACAGGGATGGTGCATGAGTTCCTGTTTGCTGTGCAGTTTACTCTAAAGGGTTATTATGCTGTATGCAGTGAGCAGTGCTCAAACGGCTGGACGAGAGAACACCAGCTTAGACTTGGAAGTCTCAGGGAGCTGGACCCCTCCTGACTGAAGGGTGCTGAGCCAGATGGGTGTCCTTGCTGCTTTCCTGCCCCCTTCCAAACTGGAGTTGGGTAGCCTCTCTCCTACCGCCCAGTGCTGTGCAAAAGCTAAGCGCACAGGCTGCAGGCTGGAGTGGACTAAGCATGCTGAATCTTAGTCACTGTTGTTTACAGCCACCTGCTTAGCAAGAGCATTGCACGTGGTCTTCTTCTTGAACACTTCACATCCTCACTAGCTGACTCCGGCTTCTTCTTCCTCCCTCGCACTACTCAGTTTAGTCACCCAGCTCGGTCTACTGGCTGGTGTAATGGGCTCCAAGCCTGTTACCACCTGCCGATTCCATCCCTAGCTCTGCAGGCGATTGCTGCTGTCTTCTGAGCCTGGAGCTCCAGGCTTGGGGTCCCTCTCCTCTCTGGGTCCCCGCTGATCTTCATAATCTCTTTCTAAAGTTTGCTTCTCTGGACTCATCTATGCCATGTACTGTGCTCCCTGCCCTCCCCTCCCACCCTGCACCCCAACCCACACTCTGACTGATGTTGTTGTAGGTCCGTCTCCACGTTCCACATTGGCTGCTCACAGAGGCCCCCTGCAGGGAGCATGGTACACAAAGCCCCACCCCCATGTCATCTCACTAATCTCAGCCTGGACTATTTCTGCAGACAGACTTTGTTCTGGCCCCCCACCCCAGGGTCTGGTCTGCATCTAATAAGCCTCCATGGCCCTTTCTTAATCCTGTTGTGATGGCTGCTGTCTTCACTGGCCTCAGTCTTGAACTTGAGCTTGCTAGGGCAGAGTCCCTGTTTGTGTCTGGCTAGATGACTGGCTTTATCTGGTGTTCGGTCTTCAAGGGAATGAGTGTGTACATAGATAGGTGTAGAGTCTGGGGATGCCTGACTGATATCTGCTACAACCAGAGGGCGGGGTGATGGCTGTAAGGCCCCCTTGTTCCTGCAGGTTTCAACAGGGAAGGAAGCAATCCCTTCTTGGTGTTGGACACCTATGGTGGGGGCCTGCAAAAAGGGGGAAGGTGGGGTTACCCACAGCAGGTGGAACCTGAGGGGTAGAGCTGAGGGGGCCATGATGGAGAAGGGCTACCCACATCTCTCAGGGTTGGAGCCAAGCTTGTGGTACTTCCCTTTCATGGCAGCGTGGGGTGGGAGGCTCCCAGCCTCAGCTGACTGAAAGCTTCTCCATATGATACCCCAGTCCTGAAGCTAGCACCTAGTGCTTCCCTGGCTCCTCCATAGCTCTTGTGGTTTTGAACCTGCCACAGCAGTTACAGCCACAAAGTACAGTGGGTGGGTCTCAGGAAGGTCCCTGTGCCTGCTGGGGAGGTTCTGAGTGACATGGGTACATGTCAACAGTGCAGGACCACTGGGCAATGACAGAGTGACCTACCCCTCCAAGAGACCTTTCAGGAAAGGCACCTGATGAGTGCACATTGAGGCTGGGGGTGGGGGTGGGGCTCTCCACTGGGCTGTGTGGGTCTCAGCACAGGCATAGTTCTGGGCACATTTGAACCCACTTTTATTGGTACCAGAAAGAGCATCCATGCTTCATGCCTGCTGCCCCAGCTAGATTTCAAGAATTCCCTGTGTACCTTTGTTTTTCATTCAGTCAGTGGGAGTGTCAGTGTCAGCTCATGAAAGGGGTGTGGGTATTTGTGGTTCACACATCTTTTTCTTAAGTGCAAGCTCCTTTTTCCTTCACCAAGAGATTCTGAACCCCTGGGTCTACCTCTTCCACGCCCCATTTGTGTTAAGTATTCAAAGCCCCCAATCCAAGCCTACGACTCAGCTCTGAACCCCCAAATGCCACAATGATAGTAAACCCAGCTCTTCTATTATCAGTTGCACACTCTAGGTGGGTTAGTGGGTGGGAGGGAGGGAGGCTTGAATTGCTGGGTTTGTAGAGATTTTTATTGTTGGGTTGTTTTTCCTTGAGGTAGGGTCTTGTGTAGCCCGGCTGGCCTGGAACTCACTGTGCAGCTGAGGATGAGTTTGAACTTCTAACCCTCCTTCCTCCACTTCCCAAGTGCTAGAGTTAGAGGGTACTCGGGAGAAACCCAGGGATTTGTGCATGCTAGGCAAGCATATCCAACCAACCGAGTTACTTCCCCAGCCCTTTATGAGACTTTCTGTGGATAATTCACTATAGTTGTATTTTATTCTTTTAAGAAATAATAATAACTAATAAGCAATATTAGAGAAATAGTTAATAAGCCAACAGAAGAATGCCATGTGTGTCCTCTTTAGAACAGAGGACAACAGCAATGCTTCACCAGTCCTGGAGTAGTCAGTAGCCTTGGTGACCAGAAGAGGTGAGGGGTGGGCTCTCCCCCATAGGTTATCTGCAACTGGCTGAGCCTGCAGAAGGCCCATGCTTTTGGATGTTGCTCCTAGCTTCAGGAGACAGCTAGAAACACTTTAGTACAACCTGTCCCCTTAGGGCTCTGCTGTGTTTGGAGGTTCCTGAAGCTTATTGATCAGGCCAGGGCTGCCAAACCATTAAAAAAGCAAACCCCTTGCTTTGCATAAATACTCCTGGGCCTTGGCCCACCCGCTGTGTGCATTTGATTTCTTTCGGAAGGCTTTAAAGCTAAAGCTATGGGCTCTGCCTCTAATGTAGTGCTGCATCTCTTGTCTGTAGCCCTTTCTAGGCTAGCTGTGTGCTGCCTTTGTGATATAGGAAGCACTGTGTTTTAAATCATCTGTGCCTCAGTTTCCTTGCCTGTGTAACAGAGACATATACAAACGACTCCAGCCCTCTAAAATTATTAGAAAGATACCATGGAGTGAAGTTACAAGGGATCTAGAAAATGTGACAGTAAAATATGGCCAGCCCCCACAAGCCAGGACTTTAGCAATGCTGCCCTAGCCACGTCAAGAGATGACACGGGAACACGTGACAAGAGCTTTCTTTAAATAAGCCGTTTCCAGTTGTACCTTCTTTGGAGCCTCGTGTGTCTTCACTGAGGTTTTCTTTTTATGAGTAGATGGGAAAGAGATGACTTTCCATGGTGGCTCATCCCTTCTTTATAGAGGAAAGCGAGTCACTGACTGAAGTTTTATGTAGGTGTGTTTAGCATCTTATCTTCGGTGCCTTTTTACTAGAAGCAAAAGTGATGGTTAGCTGGGACAATTCCCACAGGTGGCCTCTCTCTCTTCTGGAGACAAAGGTACTCTCAAAGTCTAAAAAAAAATCTCTGTAGATAATCGATGACCCTGAGCCCAACGGCAAGTCTCTTGATGTTCTTTCTCTCCAAGGAGCACATAGCACATCTTATGGCCTCCTCTGCTTTGCTTCCTAGAATGCCAGCAGCTACTCTGCAGCCATGACGGAGCCCAAGTCCGTGTGCGTGTCGGTGGACGAGGTCGTGTCCAGCAACGTGGATGACGTTGAGACGGACCTGCTGAACGGACATCTGAAGAAAGTGGACAACAACTTCACAGAGGCCCAGCGCTTCTCCTCCTTGCCTCGGAGGGCAGCTGTGAACATTGAATTCAAGGACCTTTCCTACTCCGTTCCTGAGGGACCCTGGTGGAGGAAGAAAGGTAGGGAGCAAAACCACCAACTCCGTGGTTGTGCTTGGGGGAGCTGTGAAGGAAGCCACAGGGTGTTTGGGGGAATCTTGGTCCGTAGGTGGGAGGCTGAGATACGTTCTCTTCCGACCCAGCCCTGCCTTGTCTGATTTTCTTCCGCTGATCCACAGCTGACTTCTCTCCTGTGAAAATACATGGGTTGGATTAAACAATCTCAAAGTCACAGTGGCTCTAAACTTTGGTGCTGTTGGTACAGATCCAGTGTCCCTTGTTGAAAATGCTTAGGACCAGAAATGCTTCTAGCTGCATATGTATTTTGGATTTGGGGGATATGTACATATCTATAATGAGGTACCTTGGGGACAGGACCCAAACGTAACCATGACATTCATCTGTTTCATGGACAACTTACGATATATACACACACAAAGGTAATTTTATGTGTTTTTCTCATACATCTGTATTCTGATTGTGACTTGTCACATGCAGTCATATGGAAGTTTCCACTGGCGGTCCTCAGGAAAATGAGAGTTTAAGTATTTGGATTTTCAATACTGGGGCCCGGGTAAAGACAAGCACAGTGCTCACCCAGCATCAGGGTTTGCTTGCTGCTAGTGCATGCTTGTGCTCTGAGTGACTCAGCTTATGCCCCTCTTTCAAGGTGGAATTATTCTCTAGTCACTTAGAGAAAGTGTATGTTGCCTCCCAAGTCTCAGTTGCCCAAGAGCATTCCAGGGTCCGGCATGAGCTTCCTGGGAACCACCTGTCTTTGAGACCTTCATAAAATGAGCTGTGTCCATTAAAACAGGAGGATGGAGCACAGGAGGCCCTGGAGCACCCTATGATGAGGGACCCTGTCACATGCTGAAGGGGGCTTGGGACTGACAGCCCCAGTTGCCTGGCCACTTTCCCTAGTTCTTGGCTTGGTGAGGTTTGAATGCACACGCCTTTCTGGGTGGATCTCGGTTCCCAGTCTGGTCTGCTGTTTGTAGAAGTGGGGTAGCTGTGGAACATACCAGGCAGTTCCTGCCGTCTGCTGAATCACCGTGTGCAAATTGGAAATCAGGAAGGAACTTGGGACATCCAAAGTGAACCAGGTGCCACCAGAAGACTGATTTTTTTGGGGGCATGGGGGACTCTTAAATATTGGCACAACCTTTCCTTTTAAGAGGACTAAGTTAGAGCCTTTTTATGGTTTTCATCTTCTCCCCTTTTCTTCCCTTTGTCTTGGTTTTCTGCCTCCTGAAGCTAAGCCCATGAGATCATGTGCAGGGGCAATCTGGTCTTGGCGGTAAACAAAATTTTGGAAACTTGAGAAGCCAATCCCCAGGACCGCTGAGCTTGGAGGCTGTGAACAATTATGTGTAGGTTTGCACAACCAAGCGCAGGCGCTGTACCCTCTTAAGGACTGATTGTAAGGCTCTGCTACCTGATACTCACATTCCCAGATGTCAACCAGTTTTGTTAGGAAGGAAATTGCACCCAACTCAGCCATAGGCCCAGTCTGTGGAGCCTGTTAAAATGGCATGGTAGAGATACACAGATTTTACAGAAAAATGCACCAAGTGGGCCTTGTTGGTTAATGTGGGTAAATCGTGGCAGGCCTGTGAAGCACACAGCGGTCTCTGCACGTGAATTGTGTGTGGCCTTGGAGGTGTAGCAATGGGGTTTGAAAACCCACGCTGTAGGCGAAGGTGGCTTGCTATGTTAGGTTCAGATGTTTGAAGCCTTGTGTGCATGTCACTTTTCTCACTTGTTATAACAAAATACCTGACAGAAGGCCCTTAGGGAAGAAGGGATCTGTTTGGACTCACAGGTCCAGGGTACAGCCCGTCATGGCAGAAAAGTGGTAGCAGGAGCCTGAGGCAGCTGGTCAGTTGCATCCACAGTCAGGAAGCAGAGAGAGATGAGCGTGGGTGCTCAGCTCTCTTTCTCCTTTTTGTGAAGTCCAGGACCCCAGCCCTTGGAATGGTGCTGTGACCATCTTACGAGTGGGTCTCCCCACTTCCATTAACATAATCCAGGAAATCCCTACTCACAGAAATGCCCAGATACTTGTTGCCATGGTGGTTCTAAACCCTGTCAAGCTGACATTCAACGAGCCACCACAGAATCTTGGGTTGAAACACAACGCACAAGTCTTGGTCCAGGAGTGGGGGCTCTCCAGGTGCTGTGTCCACCTCATGTCCTCTGATAGTAAACAGGTCAGAGTCAGCCAACAAGTGTCTGTTCTTGGTGCCTTCATGGACATTCAGCCAGGGGCCACTTGCCCTGTAGTAACCTCTGTGGGTTCAGGCACGGGAGGAGTTGAACTCGAGCCCTTCGGGACTTGCCCATGAGTCAGAGGGGATGACAGATATGCTCAGTCTGGTGTGTCCCTGTTGTTGGATTCTCAACCAGCGAGGTGTGGCTTGCTAACCCTTCCATAGCTCTCCTTTTCCTCCTTGGCAGTGGCGTCTCTGAGGTGCCCTCCCCACTGTGTGCCTTGCCCTTGCCTCATTGCTAGGCCTACAACTCAGAATCTGTGTACTTTGCCATGTCAGTATTTGAAGTAAAAATTGAAAAGAAATGCCCACTTGCTTCTCACTGAATGCAGGGGCACCTATGGCCAAGAGTGGTTAAGGGGCTTGGCCATACTCCTGAGTGGACAGAGGTGGTCCTGAGACCACAGTGGTGATTGCTAACTCTGTGAAGTTCAGCATGGTGGCCAGGCCTTGCTAGTTCTCAACCATATGGGTCATCTTCATGCAGCCAACAAGGAAATGGGGCTCTTCCTGGAGGCTGGGGTGCTCTGGAAATAGTCCCTTAGGCTGCAGGAAGGAAGCCCAGCCATTTGTCCCATCAGCTGTGACTGGCATGTGCTGCAGACACCCTGAGAACTTCTCTCTGAGCACCAGTTGGTTCTTCAGTGCTACATCCTGGTGACTCTGAACCTAGAGGTTCAATTTCCTCAACTCGGAACCGCCACAGCAGCAGACAATCAATAGAGTGTTCCTGGGACCAGGCATCAGGTGGGCTGACATGCTCCCCATATCTCTGGATCCCTTACCACCCCCCATGACTGCTCCCACCTCTGCTCCTGAATGCCCACAAATTCTGCTTCCTTTGTCCCCCATGTGCCCCTCTGATGGCTAGTGACCCTCACAGGTTCCAGCAGTAACTGGAGCTGTGAGGTCATTTCCTGGCTACTCTTTCCATTTCTCCTCCATCATAGTGATTCTGGATCTACCTTCTGCTCTGTGTGGCTCCAAGGTGACCTTCAGAGTAGAAGCCACTTCTGATTGGTGCCACCTGATTAGTTTTGCTGTCTGTATATCCAGCTGATTGGTTGTGGGCTTTTACAATTTACCCTGTTGTGCTGGGCTGACTGGAACTCTGGGGCAGGCTGCCACAGCACTGCTGGAGGGACGACTTCTGATTTGTAGGAATGAGGAACTCTGAGAGCATCTAGCCTGCCAGGGGCAGAGGCCGTTTGTCCAAAGTCAAAGTCAGGGAGGGGACCCGGTTGTTCTCTTCCATTACCCAGATGTATGCTGGACCACACTGTAGACCCCATGGAAACCACTTCTCCTATTTCTCCCAGAATGTGGTGCTACCACACTGGCCTTCTGAAGACAATAACACTATAAATACATTGTCCTCTAAAAGAAAGCAGGCAGAGTGAGAGAATGTGAAGTTAGTCCTGCTGGGGAGGAAGGGGACTTGGGAAGGGACAGTGTCCATTGCTTTTGGGGTTACTCTGGCTCACGTCTAGGAGCTTGACGGACTGCTGAGCACTGATGGCGGTGCTTAAGCAAACATGTGTTTTCAATTGTACTTACGTTTTCATCTTATGATTAATGATGTCTTTGGAGGAAAAACGAGATCATGTAATAGATTCCTGGTAGGAACATAATTGTGAACGGAGTCAGTCTCGGGAGGACGCGGCACACCCCAAGGAGCATCTCACCGGCTTCTGGTCTGGTAATTACCCTCCCTCAAGGAACCCACTCACGTAGTGTGTGAGCTGATGGGACAATTGACTCGGAACAATCTTACCTTTGGTGCTGTCACACAGGCTGTTGTGGTAGAGGACTGATGGGAGCAGTCGCCTCTCAGGCCAGAGTGACTCTGGAAGACAGCCTGGGCCAAGAAACCCCCTAAAGAGAATACACATGGCAAAACTGAGAAGATTAGAGTGATGGAGGCTCATGCCTCCACCCCCACACAGTGGTCTCTTTTTCATTAGGATGTGATTGCCTAATGTCACAGCTAGAATGGCTGGAGAGCCCTGTAGACCGTCCCCTCTGACAACCTAGCATGTGTGAGTGGTTTCCTGCAGAAGGGAACTTCTCAGCTTGCTTGGCTCATGAGGCTGGTTCAGAAGGGGTTCTGACCCCTCTTACCCATCTCAAGGTCACGATAGTAGGAAAGACCAACCTGAAACCATGCCTGTGGGATTTCAAACTACGATTGGCTACCTGCAAGGAACCTCCTGAGTGTTACCCCTGAGGAGGGATTCACCCTGGACAACTGCAGTACAGACGGTGTTATTAGTGGCTGCCTTGGTTCCCATCTCATGGTCTTGCTTAGATTAATAAAGCTCTCTGGATGGCTTTGCAATTCCATTCTCCTCTGGCAAGATGTGCCTGAGCTGTGTCCTTGCCGGTGAAGGGAGCTGATGGCAGGGAACGTGCTCTCCCCAGCACATGACATGGCTCTTAGGAATTAAATACACCTGCACAGATCACCTGGCAAAGTTTAGGTTGTGAAGAAACGCAATCAGACCTGGGGCTTCAGCACATTTTCTTCACCGTCCTTCAGCCAGGCCAGCCCATGTCTGCACATGCCACACTCCCTGGACAGAGTAGAATACACCACAGTCTATGCTGCAACTGAGTCCCCCAGTTTCAGCCCTGCCCGCCCCCCCAAAAAAAAACAGGAAGGAGTTAAGCAGTCTGGGCAGCTCCAAGCCTGATTATCTGTATTGGTTTGCTTCTGAGTTATAAAAGGCCTTTAAACAACCTTCTCAAATTAAGGTTTGCTTTCTCTTAATTTCCATCACCATTTCACAAAGCTTGTCATTACAAGCTGGCTAAAATAAGTGGAATGTGCCATTAATATACCCCTTTCAGGAATTCTATTAGGAAGCTTGGACTTCAACCAAGTGCCCAAGAATGGGGATAGGAAGGGCAATCCAGCCCAGAAAGGGAAGGTTCCAGAGAGCCCCCACAACAGTGATAGGTTGCTTAGGTTTCAAGGGGGATTCACAGTCCCCTAGCGTGGAAGAATTCTTTTGAGCCTTGTGGCCTGTCTTGTACTAGGCTTTCTTTTGGGTCCAAAAGGAACTTGCTTTTAACACACCGTTTGCTGTGTTTATTTTCACTGCTAACCCTCTCAGGCAGCATGTAGTCCCAGACTGCTTGCAGAGACACTTGTGGCTTAAGCATTTCAGAGAGTGCCCCAGTGGCCATCTGTTGCCTTGGTGAACCCAGGGGTCAGTTCTTAGCTCTTCAGTATTTGGTGACTCCTGGGGACAGATGGGTAGGCCATCTGTTCAGGGTCCTGAGAGCAGCACCCTTGGTGATAAGGAACTTCTTTGGTGGGCTAAAAATAGAATTTGAGGAACTGTTAATGCTGGGCAGCTCTCAGGACAGACTCAAGAGTGTTGAATGCTGAGTGCCACTGACTTGCCAGTTTTTCATCTCAGCATCCAGGATCTGTCTCCTGTCTTCTGACTGGCACACCTGCCCCCTCTAGTCCCATCCACACGTGAGAAGCTGAGATCTGGAGTGAGAGGTGTGTGTCCCAAAGCATTGTGTGGTCAGGGCTGACACCCCTGGACATTTGTCAGATGCCCTGGTGACATTGGCCCTGAGTTCTTCTTTTCCTGAGTGCTCTGTTTGGCAGTTTCTTTATTTGGGCATGTGACCTCCTTGTCACTTTCCCAAGAATGTCCCTGTTCTTGAGCCATCTGGCCTCTGCAGGGTGGCTTTGCAGGCCTGTGTGCTGCTGCTGGACTGGTGTCACTATTTGATTTCCCAAGGACATTCTTGCCATGCTTGCTCTGTGTCCTGCTTGCATTTAGCACCACAAAGTGGGCTTGTGTCCAGATACATCCACCCTCTGAGACGAAAGTCCTTTTAAACCAAAGACAGGCCTCCTGGTTCAAGAAATAACCACAGCTGACAGCTTGCTGAACATAAAACCGTTTCTTTTGTTTATAAACTGGCAGAAACATAATGTTTAGTAACCGCACACCTGCTCCCTTTGAGTTCAGTTCCAGCATCAACAGATTCACCTATTTAAGGAAAAGAGGTAACCATGGGGGTCAGATTAAATATAGTTAAGGCTACACCATACAGTCGAGGTGATGGTCACAAGGCACGTTCCTCACGAGACGATAAAATGCCTACTGTGTAGGGGAAAATGTGTCTTTAAATCAAATGTGTCTGATGCTGGTGCTTTGGCCCTGTGAGAAAAAGGCATAAGAGGGCTTTGCGGAGTCAAGGATGCTTGATGTGCCTGCTGACTCTATCCCATGTGACCCAGAGCCAATAGTTTCACTTCCCACTGAACCAGCTGTGCTGTTAGCCACCTCTGTGCAGTGGGGCAAATGGTATTCTGTGTCAAAAGCTAGAAGGACTGCCAAGGCTGTGATTATATCCAGTCAAGACCTGTATTTAGAATCTAGATCTTGAAGCCAACAGGAGGCTTTGAACTACCATATGTGGGGACAAGCCATCTGCCCCATCCCTGCCTGCAAGTCACTCTATTTGATCACTTCAGTCACTGGGAGCCCGAGACTCCTGGACAGCATGGAGGTGCTTGCACAAGGCTCATTCTTAGAAAATGCTTGGGAGCTAAAATCAGCCTTAGCTCCTGAGTTAACCCAGGTCCTGCTTCTGCAGCTCTGTGGAACAGGTCACCTTGGTCATGAAATGGGCTCACAAATTGGACAGTGTGGGACACTGACCAGGGACGAAACAGTAGCCAAGTGCATCAAGGTGGGCAGCCTTAATAGAAGGACTGGGAACAGGTGGCCAGTGGAGAAATGAGGTCCCAGGTTTGCTTTGTGATCACACAGCACAGTGACACTTGTGGGTCACAGGGCAGAGATGAGCACTCCTCCTAGAAGGATCTTGCTCTCTGTAACTGATAAGGGTGGTACCCAGTGCAGGAGCAGCATGAGTCACCTGCTCTGTGTCTGTCATGTGGCAACTGGTGGCTCTGCCCAGAAGTGCCTGGGCCAGGCATGGATTGTGGGAGGTCTCAGTCTTGCGCCTCTTCTCCCACTTTTGAGAGAGTCGTGCTCACTTGCAATTAAAAATAGCTGGTGTTTATTTACTGTTTGCTTTCCCACATTGTCTCATTACCCAAGAGCTTAACTCTCTGCCTCAAAATGTTTCAGAAGGCTCAGACCCACGTAAGAGGACCTGTGTCATGTTCTTGCTCAGGAGATAAACGCTGCAGATGTCCACATGAAGGCCTCTTTGCCTGCTGTCAATGGGGGTCCCGGGAGAAAACAAAATCTTTCAGGCTTGGGCAGGCAGCAACTTTAGCATCTGCCCAGAGTCCAGAACCCCATTACTGCCTGCTAGACAGGTTGGATCTCTGCTTGATCTCCAAGGTGTGTGTGTGTGTGTGTGAGGGGGGGGATATGAATATGAATGAGAGAATAGGTCATTCCAGCCAACTGTCATCTTCCTGGCTCAGTATTGGAATCACTGACCAAGTGACAGCCCTATCACGGGTTTCGTTGCTTAGAACACCCCTCCTTTCCTTCTGTGGTTATGTGTGCATTTACAGGTGGCCAGGACACACTGGCCCCGTTGCTCACATGTAACCCTGGCTGCAGGCTCAGTGGAGGCTGCCTACAGGATTTTTGAGTTCTTAGGAAACTGTGTTCTCAATGAAGGAGACACAGCAGGTGCGGGCAGGACAGGCGGGGCAGGTGTGAGCTGCTGGGCAGGCGCAGTGCGTGCCTGCTTGCCACTGACTCCAGCATTTGTCGGGTTACTATCGGTCAATGCTCGCTAGTAACCTCCAGCTGGAGGCAGGGAGGAGCTGTGCTATTGGCTGAGCGCACCCAGCACTGTTGCTAAGAGGACGATGTGCGGCTCTAAGGGGCTCAAGTGGTCCTGATGCTAGACTTTCCTGGGGAGAGCAAAGCCCCTGGTCACACGCCGTCTCACCCCCACCCAGGTCCAAAAGGCACCCGGAACTGAGAACTCTTACAAAAGGAAGGCGCCAATATAGATGAAGCAGAACATATTACTGAATGATACACAGGGTTGTTTCCTATTTAAGCTTAATGGGGGGGGCGGGGGTGGAGGGTGGCTGGTGGGAATAACAGCAGATACCAGAATGCTTCAGGCTTTTCTGCGTGTTGGCTATGCCCTTCAAGTTTTGATCAGACTTGCACTCGTAGGTGGAGGCTGAGGGTGGGGGTGAGGGGGCTTCTGAACTGCTGTTTAAAGTCAGAGAGCTTATAGCTCCAGGTCATGCCTTTTTCCAGGAGACACTGCCTGTCTGTGACTCTTTGGATATAGTCTTATTTGCTTCAAGTTCAGGGCAGGGGAAGACATAAGAGGCAGACCTCCTCTCTGTGACCAGCTCTGGCAAAGGACCAGGGCGGGTTCCCAAACCTTGGAATTTCCCTTTGAGACTGGTTTGTGGCTCTGCTAAGCCAGCTGGAATCCGGAGGGTTTCCCTGCCCCAGCTGAGTCATTTCCATCCTGGGCATGGCAGAGAAGGAACAATAGCTGAACTCCAGGAGTGCATTCTGTAGCGTCTGGGGCTATGTCTGCGAACCCACAGATGTAAGACAAGTACAGTTTCTCTCATTTGGATAACTGGAAGGCCCAGGACATAGGTTAACAGGAGGTGCCATGTCATGCCCTCCCTGGGGATCAGGGCCTTCTTGAGATACCAGCTCCTCTGGGCTTAATTTAAGCATCTTGTAAAGTGCTAAGCACTATCATACATATGGTCTGCTCAACCTTTGGAGCTCTTGCCCAAATGCAAGGTGACCCCTCGGGGCTGGTGACTTCTCTGGATCGTGTTTTCCCTGCTTGCTTTCTACCTCGTTTTGTGGTTGTAAAGTTAACCTTTTGCAAGAGAGATGATAGCTTCTAAGTGTCAGTTCTTCTGAACTGACAGTGGACTGACCAGGCTGGAGCTTGATGGTGGGGAGTTAACAATTATACAGTGAATCCCTTCTGTTTCCAGCAGAGACAGGGGTGTTGGGGAGGTGGTCAGACCCCTCTGTTAAAAGGAGGAAGTGCGTGTTTGTGGTAACTTCAGTGTTGCTGAAGACTACACATATGGCAATAACATGAGGGAATGCCCAGAGCCCTGTGTGGAGGTGTCCTTAGTGAGGGACAGAGATGCTTGGGCTTGGAGCCTGGTGCCACACAGGATTCTGAGCTCTCAGTTCCCTGAGTAGGCTTGGGGAGCTTCCTGGAGACACTTGTGCCCTTCTCTATGGACATCAGACTTTAACAGTTGTCCCCTGAGATATTGGCATTTCCTCAAGAATCTCAGGCCAGGAAGAGGAAAAAGCCAAGGAGGAACTTGTCCCCCAGGACTGGATTTCACACAGGTCTGAAGTACCAGACCACCATGCAGGAGAGCCCAGGGCAATGATGGGTCTGTGGTAGGTGGCAAGACACTTGACCTGGACTGCTTAGTTATAGTCACATTTCTCTTGCCCTCTACTTATACCTAAGCCTCTTGTCAGTGCCCTGAAGGTGGACTTGGGGGTCACTGGGCCTCTTTCCAATGAGGCTATGTTGAGAAAGTAAGTCTCCTTTCTCTACTTTTCACTATTATTTTGTCTCTTTAATCAGCAGATTGGGGCAGGTGGCTGAGCGTGCCTTGTTAAGACCACCAGGGATGGGACTTTTTCCTAACAACTATACTCATGTTCTCAGAGATTCACAGCTGTTTTTCTAAGACTGATGCTGGCGTCTTCCAGCAAATATCAGAACCGAATCAGCCTTCCTTTCAGAGCTGTTGATAAACATGTCTTACTTGAGAGTTGGCACTGCCTTATCCAGGACAGGTCATATCTGTGTCACACCTGAGAGGCCCTCAGAGAACTTTCAGGTCATTGAATGATGAGTTTTGCATCTTGGAGACTATTTATATTTAGGCATCGGCATTCGTGAGTGGCTGGGTGGAAATTTCCGCCGTTGAAACAGAGCTGGGTAAGCAACATTACACTTCAGGATCTGCCTCCTGAGAGAGGTTAATGTGGGTCATCTGGGGAGGATGTGAGACTATCAGGCCCTGTGTATTTTTGTCTTGTGGCTGGATCTTCATGAGTGAACATGAGAGAGCTGTACCCACTCTCTGACTGACAGTCACAATGGGGACAGCAATAGTGCTGGCAGGGGAGCAGCCTCAACACCCAGGGCCAGAGTTTGCAAATGCTTACAGTAAGTTCTGTAATCTTGCAAATTTATAGAAAAGGCATTTCTCATTTTTCTCAAAACACAAGGGCTAAAATAAACTGCATTTGGAATTTGGTTTGAATTTAACTTCTCTGTCTCTCTTCTTTATAAAATGGCTCCGAGTCTTTATGCTATTTAACACCATCCCAGTCAAGGAAAAGGCCAAACAAGGAGTCTAGTGGTTGAGAATGTAGGTGTAAAACTCACTCCTCAACTTGCCAGCAGGACACTGGGTGAGTTTACCTTCCCTATAAAACAGGGAGTCATAACAGTCGTTAGCCATATCTTAGTGGGTCAAACAGCTTCACACCTACAAAGCATTGTGTACCATGGGCAGAACTGAATAAACAGTATTGTGTGTGACATCAGAAACCAATAATAATAGTAGAATCAGCACACTGGATAAAAAAGCCCTTTTGTCATTCTAAAAGAAAGTTTGCTGTGATATCAGGCTTTAGAAGCCAAAGAGAGTCAGTGCATAGCTGGCTGGCAGACCTGGCTCAGCCTTTCGTGGACCATGTTCAAAGTCTCATGTGTTACCACTGAGATTTTGATAAGAGATATGTTCAAGACCTGACCAAGGTCTGTATGTGGTAGAGCCCAAAGTGATCAGGGCTGCTCCCTGCCAAGCTCTGGATCACTCTCCATTCTGACCTTACCTTACATGTCTACATGTAACATATACTTCTCGAGTAGCCTCTATTGTTGGAAAGGTCGTCCTCCAGATGGCCAACCTACCATACAGCTCCCACAGGCAGATGTTCATGGCATTCAAGTCAGGAGCTTTGGTCCAATGGTATCTTCAGAGCCAAGGAGCTGGACAGGAAAGTTCTAGAATGTTCATCTGGTCATTTGGGAGTATCTGGTGACATCCAGGCTTCTAGCACCCCATCCCTCAAATCAGACCCAGAGAAGCAGTGATGACGATGGCACCCTATCACCTCTGCACCAGGTCCTGGCAGTTGGTGGCACCCTCTTATGGTGCTGAGAACCGTGTGTGTGTGGGGGGGGTGGTGCATGTGCGCTCATCATGAGCTGTGAGGGGAAACGGATTTTGTAGAAGAAGAAGGCAGCTGAGGATGGTGGTGTAGTGTTCAGTAAGGCTAGAATGCCAACAAGGCTGTCCCCCAGCAACCCTGTAGAGCACCATCCCCACCCGATCAAAGAAGAGACCCCAGCATGAAGTTTTAGAGACCCTACTAATGGCAGGATGGACCCTACGACAAATCTCAGTATGACTTGACTAAGTTCCTTCTGTTTGACCCTTGAGGTCAGGTGAAAAAGTCATTGACCACCTAGAATAACTAGCATGGCCGCTAGTGACCTTGAACACTCATGTGCTTGCTGCCTGCAGTCGCTTTCAGAGAGGAGGAAGCAGTGAACCTAGAGACAAGTTTGGCGAGCTTTGGATGTTTCAAGGGGTGGAGGCCTCTAGAAGGTGACACCTGCAAGCCATGCTTGGAGAGAACAAACAACTAAGACCATAACATTCCACACTTACTCACACATGGCCAGTATGACCATCGGTTCCACCCACAGGATTGAGGGCACAGGGAGCAGGTTTAAGAGGGCATCAGGCTGTGGGCAGGCTTTGAAGGCATTTGACATAATTGGTGTCTGTGGCCTCTACCCTAGCACTCTTTAGGTCTGCCAAGGAGTAAGATGGGTTTCTGAAAACCTTACATTCTGAATTTCATACATATGTGGTGAGAACATGGGTAGAGCATTGAGCATGGGTAGAGTGTTGAACATGGGTAGAGTGTTGAACATGAGTAGAGTGTTGGACATGGGTAGAGCATTGAACATGGGTAGAGTGTTGAGCATAGGTTGAGCATCTAACCCTTTAAGGTGCTGGAGGAGCCCAGGCTGACCTACCAGCTCTCCGCACCCATTGATTGAGACATTCAGGTGCATTTTCCCCCTCCTAGCCCCACTACAGCAGCAAGCTTGTCACGGGTGGGAATGAGATGGTGGTACACCAGGGCATGTTCTGTGGAGAGGTCAGCCCCAGAGGCCTGTGTGTTCCCTGGGGAATCCACAGGGCTGTGTTTGCTTTACAGAGCGACCTATTGGGGACAGTGTAGAAGGGGAAGAAAACTCCTAGGACTTAGGAGGCCAAGGCTGAGGTAGAAAGTTCTAGAGACACAACGTATACTTCTCACCCTCTACATTGACTTTTTGAGAATCCCTTAGGAAAAGCTGGCTTTTCAAACCTGGACACTGAAGCACCTCACAGGCGTGTGCCCAACCTTTTGGCATGGTCATCTGTAGCACTCATGCTTGAGAATTCCACAGCCAAGTTTGAATTTTTTTTCCAAAATGTTTGCAATGTTCTAAGTTTTACAATTTTTCTGTTGGGCTGTCTGCATAGCTATCTGGGACTTGTGAGGCCATGGACTGAGGTTAGACCCATCTAGATAGAGCTTGACCCTAGAATGAAATGGTGAAGCTAAGCAGCATGGGTAACAACCGACTAACAGTATGACTAACAGTCCAGGAAGGACTCCTCGTGGCCCCCAGGAGCTCATCCAGTTTGCTCCACAGTCCCACACCCATAGCCTTTCAGAGTGGACATGACAGGGCAGTCAGTGATCATGAAGCTGGTTTGTGTGTTGTGCATTTCCTTTGCTGGTGTGGTCTTGGGGGCTTGGGATGCAGTTGACTTCGTGCTACCCCACCCCTTCAGAGTTATGGAGCATCTCCCTGGCACTGCAGACCTGTCGGTGGGGAACTTCATCTTGAGATGTGCTGGCTCAGATCAGTGAGGAGTGCATGGAGAGCCGCACTTGATCCTTTGAGAAGCAGTCAGAATTGTCCCTGCTCCTCATTCCCCTGGAGTCGGGGGGAGCGAGGAAAGGGGGAGCTTACTCACAGTGGTCTGTGCAGCCCCTGCGCGTCAGCTGCTCCTCCACACCTGGAAGACACTAGAGTGTCAGACAGAAATGCTGAAGCTGTCCTTCCAGAGAGGGGAGGGCCTGGTACTGACTCCACTGTGAACCCAGGGACCTGCTCAGCACCATTCCTTCCTCGGGACTTGGGCTGAGGATCGTTGTCCCCAGGGTGTCTGTCAGGGACAACAGACTTCGATGCTGGGATCAAAAGCCTGGTTCAGCAGTTCCTGTTACTATTACTTAAGAGAGTGTAGATTTTATTTGTCTCACTGACCCCAGAGATGCATTCTAAACACCTTTGTGTGGACCTGAATGAGTTGCTGTAGTGTCCCTTGGTGGTGGCAGTGGGAGAATGGGCTTCCAACTACCGGTTTGGGAAGCCTGTTGCCAAAGCCCCAGATGAGGAAGCTCTGATCTCCATCCTGGACTACCAGCTAGTCCTGAGGAGGTCCACAGAGGATGTCCTGTGAGTGGAGGAGATTCATCTGTCCCAGGATTCCAGGGCCCTGTCCTGTCAGAAGGGTCAGGAGGGAAGCCTAAAGAAGGATCATTCTGACTGGGGAGTTCTTTGTTTTCATCTATAAACATCCTTTATCTTTTTTATCTTTGGCTGGAAGAAAACTCACCCTCTCTTGCAAGTGACAGAATCATTTGCAGAGCCTCAGGTAGTCCCAGGGTGGGAATGTATCATGGAGCGCAGTCAGGGGCTGGCTGGTATTGAGAAGATAGCCTCCAGACCCCGTGCCTCCCCGTCTCTCTTAGTGCCCAGCCCTACTAGCCAGCTAACTAGCTGTAACACATCAGGACAGTACAGTAGACATCCCCACAGTCCTTTGTTCCAGATTCTTCAGATCAGATAAGAAACAGGCAGAGCTGGGGCATGGGTCAGTGGTAGAGCACTTCTTTTTCGGGAACTGGTTCTGGGTTCATTGCTTAGCACAAAAGAAAACCGAAACCCAAAGGAAAGCCTGCAGGCAGTTAACACAGCCAGTGCCCTGCCAGCAAAGAGCTACAACAGAAGCCCCCATGCTTAGTTTCCTACATCTCCTGCAGCCTGATTTTCATGTTGTCTAACTTGGCAGTTCTCACTCTAGGGCAATGAACTTCAGTTTTTCCTTATTTAAATAGTGGCAGATTCTAATGCATAAGAACCATAATCCCTGAATTTCAAAGATTGCACTTGGACCATAGATATGGCCACACTAGTCCTACTGTGTGTGTGTGTGGGGGGGGGTGACAAGGGAGTGGAGGGGGTGGCAACAATGGAGGCTTGTTATTCCTGCCGATGGAGGGCTGGGGCTGTTTACAAGCAACCCGTGTCCCTACCACGGAAACTGTGGAAAATACCGACTTGAGGCTCTGGGTGACCTTTGTGTACGGGAAGTACCTTCACGTACAGAACCAGCACGGGCCTCATGGAGGAACTAGAAGGGGATTTGTTCGAGTCAGACTCAGAGGGGTAGGTGCCTGGCAACAGCACTCCTCAGTCCCTGGCCCATAGCTGTCCTCAGGGCCCCCGAGAAGGTGTCAGGTACCCAGAGGGAATGTGGCAGTTTGATGGACCCTGTGTACCTTAGTGCAACTCCAGGCCTCCTGATTAGTCTCCACGGCTGTGCTCTGTCCCAGGGGTTGGGTGGGATGAACTAAGTATCCGGGTCACAGAACTTCTGAAAGATGGCAGACTAAGCAACCAAAGGAAAGACAGTGCTTAGCGAGGCACAGATCAGTGTGTGTGGTGACTGGTGGGACGAGGGCTGCAGTTACACAAATGTTTAAGGAACTAGAATGCTCCCATCTTCTCAGTTGGGACAACTGGGAAAGGCAGAGTCCTAACCTGGAATGCTTAAGAGCCCTGGGCCAACGGGGCCTTCTGTATATGGGTGGCTCTTGGTGCTTGCAGTGAAACACAGGCCAGGTGGCTTTCTTGGTCGACTCTGGGGACAGGAGGAGGACAGGGGGTAACAGAGCAGAAACGAGACTGAAGTTAGCATGCCATTCGTGAGAAGAAAGTGTGGGGAAGCCCAGGGCCTGGATATACACGTGGGAGCCCCACCAGAGCCAGAGGAGGAAGCAGCCTGAGACTGAGATGGGGGCCACCTAGAGTCTCAAATGCATTTCCCTCTCTGTTCCTGAGAATTGTTCTTTCTGGAGACTGTCTTCACCGGCAAGTGTGGTGGAGGAGTAAAGGCGGAAGGGCCAGGATGAAGCTAGCAAAAGGGCCGGTTCAACAATGCACAGCCCAATCCGCCTCTTCTTGGGATGGCCTCTAAGTTGACCAAGATCTGTGTCCCGACAGGAACATCCTGGAGCAGGCAGGTCAGTTCAGGGACTGTGCGCTGAGCAGGTGTGGACAGCTGAAGGGAAGAGACAGAGGAAGGGGCCGGTTCTCTTGTGTTAGTGCCAGCATGGGGTTCTTCACATTCTAGACGCAGGGCCTCTCCATTTGTGAATCTGCCATGCACACACTTCAAAGAACTGAACTGGACGACTCCTACAGAGGGTGTCTGTGGGAAGGAAGCAGCTTCTTAGAGTCCTCTGTGGGTCTAGAATAGCTCTGAAAGGAATTATTATTGAGGCATTTCAGTTCTGAGAGATCCTGGCAGAACAGCCAAGCTGCTCTTAGTAATTCACTTGTTAATAAATATTTCATAAAACAATCTCAGTCCATGTGCACAAACAATAACCAGAGAAGGTCTGTTCCAGGGCAGAGAGAGGAAAAGGGAGATAGAGGAGAGAGGGGGGAGATAGATAGATAGATAGATAGATAGATAGATAGATAGATAGATAGATAGATATCTAGATAGATAGATAGATAGATAGATAGATAGATAGATAGATAGATAGAGATTCAGTCATAACTTCAACTCACTGAAGTAAGTGACTGAAAAACTACATGAATGTTTCACTTTCTTTGTAATTTTGACCTGCAGAAAGTGAGAAATGTCATCTTATGGTACAGTGACGCGTGTGTGGCATGTGTGTCTGTGCATGCACAGCTGTGTTTATAATGTAAACATCTCTTTAAGTTAGGAAAGGCCCCTGTCCAGCTGTGCGTATTTTGTAGATTGCAAAGTGCTGTGAACCCATTATCAGGAACATAGATGGACACCTTTGTTTGGATCTTTCTACAGTGGCAGAATTGATTGAATTACAATAAATGGCAAGTAACATTACCTCCATGCCCTTTAAATCCATCAACTCCTGCAGAATTTGGCTTTTATGGCCTTTGGCAATCTCTGGTTCCTTTATTCCAGTGCTTTTAATTGTATGTTTTTATTTTCATGTATGTGTCTGTGTGTTGGTACCCATTTCTTTAGCCATTCCTTTATTCCAGTTTTAGTTACTAATATTAATTCTCGGGGCCTAAAGTAGGCTTCACACAACTATTGAGATGTTATCTTAAATGTGGAGGCAGACAGCTGATTCCGACACAGGGAGAGCCTCCGTAGGGACCAGGTGAAGGCTTAACACACAGCAGGCTCAGAGCTGTTGAGGCACATGCAGGACCAGTGGCATTAGCCTGAGATGGGCCATGCGTCACAGGCAAGAGAAATGAGGCTACATCCCGGGGACAGGAAGATGGAGTTCTTTGCTGTGGTGACTCTGGTGGTCGAGGCCCATGACGAGTGACCAGATAAGTCAGTACTCAACACAGGTCCCTTCAACCTCTGAAGCAACCTAGACCGAGGTCAGCACTGTCCATGCTAGACACCATGTGACATCACTAGAAAGAAGGGTTAGTTAACAAACCATAAGCTCGCTGTGTAATAGTCTAGAATTGTGTAAAGAAGCAGAGCCTAGTTTCTTGGGCAGTAGTGTGTGTGTGTATGTGTGTGTGTGTATTCATATCTATATGTGTGCATATATATAAATACATATATATATATATATATATATATATATATATATATATATATATATAGAGAGAGAGAGAGAGAGAGAAACTACCCCTGAGATTGACAATACTGTGCCATTTATATAAATTCCAGAAACATGCAAAAATTAATTAAACTCTTCAAGGATAAATATATTTAAACAGTAAAAAAATAGACAAAACAGAAAATTCAGTAGAGGTGATGTATGGGGCAGGGTTGGAGACTGTGACGAGGAAGGGTTGAGGCTCAGGAGGAGCTGAGGTATGTGCCTCAGACTGGAGACAGGCTGGCTGTCACATGAGTTTTCCTGGGTAGGTGTGATCAAACACTGTTCAACCTGTGTTCTAGTTTCCTTCCTGTTGCTGTGATAAAAAAACACTCCGACAAACACAACTTAGGAGGAAAGTATTTGTCTGGCTTACACTGGCAGATCATAGGCCATCACTGGGGGAAGTCAGGGAAGGAACTGAAGCAGAAACCATTGAGAAATACTGCTTGGTTGTTTGATTGCAGGTTCACCCTCAGTCTGCTTTCTTATACAGCCCAGCACTACCTGACTAGGGAATGGAACCACCCACAGTGGGCTGGACCCTCCTACATCAATTAACAAGACAGTCCCCGAAGACAGACCCACAGACCAGTCTGATTAGGGCAGTCCCTCCTTTGAAACTCCCTTCTCAGATGGCTTTAGGTTGTGTCAAGACAGCAAAGCTAACTCACTAGGCTTCCCCAGATAGGGCACCAACAGCAGAACAAACCAGCGGTTACACACAAGTCTGGCTTGATGGGGTTTCCTGGGGTTAATGACAGGAGCATGTGTAAGGGTAGAGGAGGATGTAGGAGTCCCGGCGATTCAGACAGTGTTATCATTAAATGTTCACCCCGTTCTGTGTGGAAGCTGCACCGAAGCTGCCATTTATTTCTGTGCCCTATCCCTGAAGTGCTTCACAGACATGACACACATACAGGTTACCTGGGTATCTGTCTCTAGCTGTCCATGGATTCCAGGAGAAGGAGAGCAGTGAGCGGCGAGCTGACATTTTCTTCTGGGCAACTTCACCATGTAAATACTCAGGGAGCACGATAAGGCCCAGTGGTTACCAGCCCATCCTTGCTTTGGAAGCTGTACCATAGTCACGTGTCAGTGGAGCATGGCTCTGGCATCACTCAACTCTGACATGTGTGGAAAGACAAACCTTTATTCACAGCAGAGGTGCATGGGAACACAAGAGTCTAATTGACTTGGTGACCACAGGGTGAAGGTCACACCAATCTTGCCTGGCCTTTCTCCTTAGGCCCTTCCTCTGAGTTTTGAAGTTTGGAACTTGGGAAGTTCTATTTTCCTGGTTTATTTGGAGCAATGGGTATAGACCTATGGCTTCACACTTACTGGACAAGCACTCTTGCACTGCGACACATTCCTTTCTTTCTGCTAATTTCTGTTTTGAGTCAGAGTCTCACTAAGAGGCCCATGCAAGGCCTTGAACTTATGGTCTTCCTTCCTCAACATCCTGAACACTTGGGATTTTAGGCATATGCTGCCGGGCCCAGCTCACCACTTGGATTTTAACCCCATTTTAGTGTTGCAACTGAGGAGTCTGTCGGGAAAGAGCCCCTCCTGATGTCTTTGCAAGCCAAGTGTGTTAGGATAGGACAGGAAAGCCGGTGTTGGGCGTTGCCATGGAAGAGAGACTTGTGACGGCAGCCACCACCACAGTTCTGCAGGGTGTGTCTTCCATGTCCCAGCATGCTATGTTAGATGCTATCAGAGCCTTGACATGCAGAGAGCAAGGCGTATGCATGTTCACAATGCTTGCCTCACGAGGGTTGAGGGGACACTAGAGTCCTTGGTCACTGGAGGGGAGCGCCCAAAATGGGGTAAGAAAAGAATGCCACCAAATATTGAAAGATTATGTACCTCTGGGCTCGAAAGACAGCTCAGCAGTTAGGATCACTGGCTGCCCTTCTAGAGGGCCTGGGTTCTTCTCTCAGCCCCCTCCCCTGGAGCTGAGAGCTGAGGACCGAACCCAGGGCCTCGTACTTGCTAGGTAAGTGCTTTACCACTGAGCTAAATCCCCAACCCCAGACCTGAGTTCTCCCACAGCACCCACATGGTGATCTACAAGTACCTGTTCCAAGGGATCTGAAGCCCTCTTCTGGCTTCCATGGGCACCAGGCAAACACATGGTGTACAAACATGCTTGCAGGCAAAATACTCACACATAGAAAATGATGAAATAGTAAGAGTAACGGCAGCAACAACAAAAGAATGTGTACCTCTGTTTTTGGGAGTTGTATTTACTCTTGAGGAGGGAGTGTGAAGATTCGGGAAAGATAGACAATCTGTTCTGGAGTCAGAACCCTCCGGGTAGGAGCTAAGAGAGTGAGGGGATGAGCAGGGGAGGCAGGGAAGTGAAGTTAGGCTATCCTAGGGACATTGACTGAGGCAGAGACAGTTTGGGCCTTGGGTGTGGAGGCCAAGACAGCCCGACAGCCTTTAGGCTAAGTAAGGTTGGTGCAGCTTTTGGAGCCCATCTGGAGACCTCATCAGTGCTGTAGAACCATTTGGACCATGAGAACTCTGTTCCAGATTGTTCTAGCCAGGCTTAGAAGCTTGGAGAGAAGCTACCTTCTCTTTTAGAAGCATAAAAATTCTGTATAATGGAAAGCTGCTTCGTGCAGGCCGATGTGAGTGACTGCCAGCTTTCTCCATGCTAGACCAGGGATGGCCAGGCTGTGATCGGAGGACATAGCCTGTCTATAGACAGTCTGTGTGCTTCGGGTGTGTGTCTGTGATGGATGCGTGTGTACCCAGTGGTGAGGGATAGGTTGCATCCATGGTGTTTATGATGAGCTGAAGGGATGAGATGGTGTGTTCATGTCTAGATGAAGAATGGCCCTGTGCACATGCTGGCAGCGTGTATATAGACTGTATGCCCATGTGTGTACATGGACCTAAGGCAGACTTGCATGAGCTCTTTTCTGTGGGTGTGACAGGAAGAGGGCCCCAGTAGGCTGGGATGCTGTTAGCATTTAGGTTTGCCTGCTCCTTTCTTCCTCACCTGAGGCTGAGGTATTTAGATAAGAAGTCTGCAGCCTCCCAAGACCCAAATGATGGTCTTTGTTTGTTTTATTTGCATTGGTTTTCTTTAGTTGGGGCTCTGCCACACAACTGCCTAGCAAGGGAGTGGTCTTGCTTTCTCTGCCATATTTGGGTTCTCCCAGCTCCAGCCCCTGAGGCTCAGGGGTCCACACACTGTGAACTTGCCTCTTAGCAGATGACCTCAGACTGTCCGGCTCCACAGGGAGTCTGGCTGGGGTTTCCGAGATCCAGTCCTTGGGAGCTTTCGTCATCGGTTAGGCATCTGCTTCCACATCCGAACCTATCTCTCTGCTGTTCCTGGAAGAGTGGTTGGAACCAAGTGGCCTTTGCTGTGAGGCGGCTGGACCTGGAGGCAGTGTGGACACCCCTTCTCTGAGGCCTCTGCAAGGTCTGGGCCTCTGCAGCCTCTCTGTTTCCCCAAGACACCAAAGTGTTGCTTCCTAGTTGCCTCCCTGGGGGTACTGAGGTCATACAAGTAGATTGCATTCCACCTGGGGACAGCTTGCTCCCCATAAGCCCACAATGGCACCCCATCTACAAAAATGCTGATAGCATACAGTCAAGACACACATCACCCTCCCCTTCCTGGGAGAGGGGGTGGTTTCACTCATGGGGTGACCTCTGTCTGCTGGGCCTTGGAAATGCAGTCATCAGGGACAGGCCTGCGGGAGTGTTCATCCATCCACCGTGGCAGTGGCGGGTTCTCACAGCTGTGAGCCAACCTTGGGGCAGATGCTGGGGACAGGGGTCCTTCCAAACTGACAGCCCCCTGTACAGAGAAGCCCTGTGACTCTTGGGCTTCCAGGAATGGTTTCAGCTCCCTTGAAAGCGATCAGAGCCTTAAGCAGCCATGTTGGAACTGTCTGATCTCATGAGTGCTTCTTGGTTGGAGCTTGTGTCCTGCATGTACCCGGACACAGACAGGACCCATAATCCACACAGACACGCTGTGATGTAACCCACACGTCTATGTGAATTAAGCCCTTTACTTTGACACTCGATGCCATAGTGCGACCTTTGACCACCAGACGTAAGGGAATCCAACGATTGGCATATTTTAAGACTGCATGGAACAGCTGCCCCCTCTGTGCACACGCTGAGTCTGCTCACAGGTGGGGAGTCAGGAAAAGAGAGGCTGCTGAGAGATCAGAGAGACAAAGGAGCAAGCCATAGCCACTTTTACCTCCCTAACTTCCCAGCTAAAAAGAGAGTGAGCTCTTACCTCCTCCCCACCACATCACTTCCTGTCTGTCTATACAGACCTCCAGGCCTCTATGGTTAGCTAGTTAGCCCCACCCTCTGATCGTCAGGCAAGCTTTATGTGTTAGAGTATAAACAAGGTATCACCACAAGGAAGGACTGACTTGTTCATAGGCAAAGGAATGTGGTCTTGATGCCTAAGAGAAGACTGTCTGGTCCTGCCCTGGCTGTGTCAAAACTGGACTCTAAACAGCTGGCTGCCCTGTTAGATGTGTGAGGTGGCTTCTAGGCCTGGTCATACACACTTCATCTGTTGATCGGGGGCTGGGAGCCCAGCTGTGTCCAGCCATCTATGTGTTTTTCTCATGTAAGCTGTACAGAGGGGACTTGAATCACATTTGGCTTTCACCCAGCTAGTGGCCATCTCAGTGACCTGTCACCAGCTTGGAGCAGCTTCCAGCTCATGGGGGCTCAGCAGGGGCTGAGTGTTCCTCTTGGACTAGAACCAGCCTGAAGCACCAGCAGCCTGAAGCTCCATTTGCTCGACAGTAACCCCGACTCCAGCCTAGATAGACAAGTGTAGTAATGAGTAGGCACCGGGGCATTTAGCACTCCCTTGGTGATGTCACTCAGGGCCCCTGGAGGTCCACATCTGTCCCCAAGTGGCAGAACTCTTGTCTGATGAGCCTGCAGGACAGGGAGCTTGGCTTTGTGCAGAAAGAGTGTCTGCCATCCCTGGCTCTTCTGTACTTCTGTCTGCCCATCTGCTCATCTGTCTGTCCACTGAAGGCAGACACAATTCCTGTCCTTCTGGCTAGCTCATCTTCTGCTCTCTAGTGCCATCATGTAGGGAACTGGGTTCCTCCACAGCTTAGAGCCTCCCCTGATGCCCTTCCCTTCTGTTCCTGGGTCTCCTTTCCCACTGGGGAGATTCTCAGCCCTAGGGGACAACAGCTGACAGCCACCCTCCTCTGCTTAATGATTCAGTCTCAGAGCCGCAGGCTTCCTGGCTCTAGCTTCCGCTTCTCTCTGCCTCTCTTAAACAAGGCTCCAGGGACTCCATGTCCAAGTTAAGGTGGCACCTGGTGACAGGTTAGAATGTCCAAGTATCCCATCTGTGAGAAACAGTAAGACTGTGGATAGAACATACCCTTGGGGAGGAACTTTCTTGGACCTGCAGGTTTGGGTGCTTGCTGGAGCCTGGGGAGACCAGGCAAGTTCCCCACATGCCCCTGGCTCGGGAGGTCTCTTTAGACATACACAAGAGCTAAAATGTAATGTTTGCCTGTCACTCCAGGGTGGGCTCTTATCTGATGCCATGCCAAGGGACATGTCTGAGTTGGTATCGCTGGACCAGTGGCATCCACTTATCATTTATAGCACACTTCCACAGTCTACTTGAAAATTGCAGTGTTCTGATTTTGTTTCAGATGTGTGGCTCCCCCCACATCCGCCCCTTTTCTAAAGATCCTGGCAGAAGACACTTGGCAGACATTCCCTAGACATTTGATGTGACTGTGTGACAATAAGCCCTTTCAATCATTCATACGGGAATTAACAATGCATTGATTATATTATTTAATCATAAAGCAATTGCTTGTGAATTGTGTACAAATTATTTGTGTTTATGTAAGTCTAGAAGAGGTAAATAAAAAACTCCCAAATGAAATACTGAGGTCATTGCCTGTCAGTGCAGGCCCCTGTGCACCATATTGGGCAGAGGTGTAACGGCCATTGGTCCAGTGCTGAATAGGCTCTGTCCACCTGTCCTCCTTTCAAGATGGGGATGGTGGATCTCCCTAGACTTAGATGCCATTTGGACAAGTGCTCTGAAAACCCTAAGCAATATACATGTGTCTAGGTCGTGGATGGTATGAGGTCATTCTGGGAAGCAGACAGAAGCATAGAACAGACACAAGGTCTGCTTCCGGCCTAGAATGTCACCTTAAGTCTTCCATGTTGCACTGTGGGAGACTCTGCCTTTGGCTGCAGCCAAGCAGTTCAGCATTGGAGCCAAACCAAGCGTGCAACAATTAGAAAAACTAATCCAATCTGCAAATTTTGCAGGATACAAGACCCTTTTGAAAGGGATCTCTGGGAAATTCAACAGTGGAGAGCTGGTGGCCATCATGGGTCCTTCTGGAGCTGGGAAGTCCACGCTCATGAACATTCTGGCAGGATACAGGTGAGCAGATGACAGCAGAGAGAGCTGTGTGGGGGTGGAGCCACTTCAGGACAGTCATCACTGGGAGCATTCTGTCATGTATAGGGTTTGCTACCAGAAGCTCTACTCACATGGGCTCCTGGAAAACTGAGTGTGTGTGTGTGTGTGTGTGTGTGTGTGTGTGTGTGTGTGTGTGTGTGTGTGTGTGTGTGTGTGTGTGTGTGTGTGTGTGTGTTGTGCATGATTGTGTCCAGAGCTTGAGAATTCAGGAAGGAAACAGCACAGAGCACACAGTGCCGAAAGCCTGCACCTGCCAATGGCATGAAGAAGAGACCACAAGCAGGTGGACAAAGGCAGCTTCCTAATTAGCTCCGCCCTCAGTTTACCCCCTGGAAAGGGAAGAGTACCAAGGTCAAGATCTGGAAGAGCAATGGTCAGAAGACAGAGAGCCAGTAGGGTGGTGTGCCAGATAGTTAGACAAGGCATGTTAGAAGAGAATGAGGAGCTGCCATGCCCAAGGCTTGTGGTTTCCATGGTTGTCTGGACTTTAGGGAATCACCGTTCCCAAGGTCATGCCAAGGTCATGTGTCTGTGAATGTTTCTAAAGTGGAACCTTTTGAAGTGCTTAAGAAAAGCTTTCCTAAAATCCTGCCCTTTGGTTTTCACAGAGCAAGGTGTGGCAGCAGCAATGACCCATAGTTAACCATGGACCAAAAGAATCAAAACTCCATCCTAAACAATTCGTATATTACTTGCACACATCTTTTTAAAAGAAATGTGCAATCTGATGCCACTTTTGTTCCATCTGGGGCATGGATCAGTGTCGTCACACTCTATGCCTGTTAACTGTCTAGGCTATCAAATTGGCTGGAGATATATGGTATTTTGTTTAAGGGACCCTTGTTCTTCTTAATAATGTCCCCAAAATATGAGGATGGGCATCGACAATTTTATTACAGCCCATTATAATTGTTCGGTTTTATTAGTGGTTATTATTAACTTATTGCCATTTATAAACTAAGCTTTAACACACACACACATACACATACACATACACACACACACACACACACACACACACACACACACACACACACACACACGCATGCAGCATAGAAAATGTCATGGTCCATATAGTGTACAAAACCCTACGTGGTTTCAGTATCTACCTAGAACTCATCACTTACCTTCCTGCTACTGTGGCCACATCCCTTGTAGGAAGCAAGGGTCTGTTTGGGCTCACAGTCCTGGGGGGCACAGTCATGGGAAAGAGAGTATGGCAGCTGAAGCAGCCAGGTTTGTCACTGTTCCCTGGCTCTGCCCAGGAAGCAATAGAGTGGAGCCAGAGGCAGAGCCAGGCTTCAGCCTTTAACGGTCTGTTCTCAGTGACCTCTACCACCCAGGCCCCATAGCCACACACCTCCATTTCAATACCACAATATGGGGACCAAGAGTTCAAGCACACCCTGTGGGGGACATTCAGATGCAAGCCAGAACATAACATAGTTCCTGAGCATGGATACCATAATGCTAATGATTTCAATTACTGGGTGGGGGGGGAGGGGATAAACCTCACTGTTCCTTAGAGCTCTGAATTGCTTCTTAACATCCTAACATCAGAGGTTCTGATTTTCACAATCATCACTATGACAAGTTCTTATCCATTATATTCACATCCGAAGATCAAAGCCAAATTCTCAACTCCAGGAGTCAAGACAGGGAGGGAGCTGAGTGGGGTACTTTCTTGAGGCCAGCTATTTTTCAGAACATCACAGCAGTTCCTAGAAGACTGAGGATGGCTTGTGCATTCCAGAGATGCAGGCAAAGCCAAGGGAGCTGCCCACTGCCTGGGAGGAAAGCAGGACCCACCGCAAGGCCCTCAGCCTTGACAGTGAGCCATGATAAGCTGAAACCCAGGATGATTCTATTAGTGCCCTCAGGTTCCATAATGCTCCTGTTCTCCATGGCCATGGGGAGACAGAGCTGCGAAGCTGTGTCCTTGGGAGGAAAGGAAGATAGGTGCACACGCATGAGGAGCCCACAGGGTGGCTGCTAGGGTGATGGCCCTCTATCCCTAGCAGGACACAGGAGGCTCCCAACCAACCTCACCTGCAGTCAGAAGGTTCTCCCCTTGCATCAGGACCAGTCGTGGGGCTGAAGCATCATGGCTGGGATGCTGTCTCTGCTGAGCCACCTGAGGCACCTGCTGGGTGCACCTGTGATCCTGGAGCAGTTGGTGTAGTCTGGGCTGCAGATAAAATAGCCAGTGTACATCCTTGCTCTGTGGCTGGGTCGAGGGGCATTCCCAGGCATGTTTGCACAGTAGGCAAAGAAAAGAAGCCATTTTCCATCTGGTGTGATAAACATGCCATTTGAGAGTGGCCTGGTGTGTGGCTTGTCTCCCTGCTGGCCACTTGCTCCCCACAGAGTACTAGTATGGTGCTCTGGGTCTCTGGTCCCTCTGCCCTATCCTGTGGCCATGGTGAATGGTTCTGCTGGGAAGAGCCCAGGAGGGAGGGAGGCACCCTCTCTCGTTTGCTTCTCCCAGCCACCTGCAGGTGGGATGCTGAAGGCTCTGGTTGACAGCCACCTCCCCTTGTCTTTGCAGAGAGACCGGCATGAAGGGGGCAGTCCTCATCAATGGCATGCCCCGGGACTTGCGCTGCTTCCGGAAGGTGTCATGCTACATCATGCAAGATGACATGCTGCTGCCTCACCTCACCGTTCAGGAGGCCATGATGGTGAGCCACCCCTGCCCTCTGCACAGCACGAACTTGCTGCACCCGGCCACGTACACTTCACTCCCTCTAGCAGAGGGGCTGCCTCAGGCTTGCTGCTCACACAGCTGTGTGGAACACAATCCCCAAGAGCAGGAGTTTTAATAGCTCTCATTTGGCAAAGTCACAATCAAGTGTCTGAGATTATTGATCACTAAGCTGAATGACTGTTTCCATGGAAACCACCTTCCTGTTTCCCCATGGGCTAAGCAACTTCCCTTCTGCTTAATTAGGGTTTCTATTGTTGTAATAAAACACCATGACCAAAAACATGGTAGGGGGTTTATTTCAGCTCATAATTGTAGTTCATCATCTAGGGTGGGGCAGGAACCTGGAAGCAGGAACTAAAACAGGGGCCGAGAAAGAATGCTGCTTACTGGCTTGCTCTGCATGGCTTGCTCAGCTTGCTTTCTTAGAGTACCCAAGACCACAGGCCCAGGAGTGGCATTTGCCCACAGGCCAATCTGGCAGGGCCATTTTCTCAGCTGAGGTTCTGTTTCCAAATGACTCTCTCCTATGTCAAGCTGATATAATCTAGCAGACATACCCTTCATCGCTGTCCTTGAGTCATTCCTTCTTTGGTGGATTGCTGGTTCTCTGAGAGCCTCATCAGACACACCCATATGCCAGGGGAAAGACAGAGTCAGCCATTGCTAGCTACCCACAGGGTCTCAGCGATGCCATCTCTGGGGAGGAGGGGTGAGCAGGACCTCTGGGAGTTGAGCCTTGAGGGAGGGCTGCAGGCTTTGCAGTGCCATGTGGGGGCTCGGAGGCAGAGCTGTGGCCCCAGGGTCTCTGAGCTTCACCACTAACTTGCCTCCTTCCATGATGTTGCTTTAGCTCCCTGGCCGTGGCTTCCTCATCTGTGCGACTATTCCAGTCTATTGCTGGGAGAATGAGTAGCACAGGAAGACGGGGTGCATCCTGGGCCTTGGGGCTCATCAGTGTTGTCCTTGGTTGTCATAGGTCTGCCTTGGTTCTTTCCACTCCTATCACATGTCTTCACTTGAGACTCCAGTGCACAAGTCCGGGAGGAGTTTAAAAATACCTTTCCCTCTGGGGCCATGCAAGTGTCCAGATGATGCCTGTAGCATCGGTGTCCAGAACAGCCAGTCTGCCTTCTTTGCACAGACTGTGTCCCCACCAGTGCAGGAACTCTGGGCTTCTGGGATCATTTTTTTTTTATAAAGGTGTACCCCACAGTCAGTGACAGCTCACATGATCTCTTTGTGAGTAGAAGAAGCCTCTAGAATGTCTCCCATAGGGTAATTTACAAACCAACACTCAGCTCTGCTTGGTAGCCTCTGCTTGTCATGGCTCACTTTGTGCCTGGCTGGCGCTGTTTCTCTGCTTTCTTGGTGCCACTGCATAGTGTCCCAGTGGGATTGTCCCCTCCCTGGTCCTGAAGAGGACATTGTCAGATACCACGTTCATATTGGTGGCCTTACACGGAGAGGTCTTGCCCTCACATTCATGACTTGAAATGGGCAAAGCCCAGACAGTGGCTACCACACAGCACTTCGTGTGACTTCAAAGGAGCCTCAACTCAACAAAGAAAAGTGGGTTAAGATTTCAAATCTGAGGTCTGCTCCTTGACCTGCTTTGTGGGAAAACAGAAAGGGAGGGCCTGGCAGGGTTACTCTCACTCTGGTACTGAGTAAGGGAACACCACCACCCAGCCTCCATGAACAGTGACTTTAGGGAGATCTGCCTGCCAACCTGGCCTCCAAAGGGGCTTTGGCAGGCTTAGAGGATGCAGAAGGGTTTACACACAGAATAGAGTGGGCAGCCTACTGAGAAGGTTTCCCTCACCCCAAGTCTTGTCCTTCATCTACTTGCTTACTCCAGTGAGTCCCTGAGTGACCCTCCATGTGTTGGGTGACCTGGTTGTAGCTCTTGGTCACTGGTGATCCATCACTTTGCCTCTCTAGCTCCACCACTTTCTTCTGTGGCGACTGTGTCTCCTCTCGGTCTTGCTGTGAAATACATACATTTCAGAGTCACATACCATTAGATCCTCAGTTGAGGGTGTTCACAGTACCGTTAGGGATGTTTCTCTTTAACCTTCTACCCCTCGAGAGCCTGTCTTCCATGGGCTCCACTTCCTGGCCACTGGCTACTGAACTACAGTAATTGTACATTTTTGTATTTGTTTTGTTTTGCTTTTTTGCTTTTTTGAGACAGAGTTTCTCTGTGTAACAGCTCTAACTGTCCTGGAACTCACTCTGTAGATCAGGCTGGCCTTGAACTCACAGAGATCCACCTGCCTCTGCCTCCTGAGTGCTGGAATTAAAGATGTGCGCCACTACCACCCGGCAATTGTACATTTTTATGTCCTTCTTTTGCCTCATGTCCATCCTGACACATCCTTTGGGACACTCAGTGTCACTAGATAGGCAGCTGGCCTGGTAGGGGTGATATAGGCCTACCCTTGTTCCACTCTGAGGCCTGGGGCCTTTTTAGTCCCCTCCCTTGCCTCTCAGTCTCTCATCTGACCCCGTTAGAAACTTCGACAAATAATGAGGTAGATTTTAAGCTCATTTTTTTGTGCTGAGGAGGGAACTGAGGCTCAGGTGTGCCCAAGAACACAGAGTCTGGTGTAATTGAAACAGGGCTGAACCTGGCCTAGGTGATTCTGTCTCGGGGTTTCACTAGGCAAGGCTGGGGACCCCATACTACACTGGTAAAGAGGATCTGAGTAAACAAACCAGGAAGTTCACCCTGCTGTCCCACACCTGCTGTCCACAGATCCTCCCAGGGTGACAGCTTCAAGTCAGCAGTGGTTTATCACCTGATTTGTGGAGGTCCTGAATGCACTTCTGGTCCCCTCCCAAGCTGCCTTCAAAGCCTGCTGCCTAGGGTTTCCCTGTCCTTGTGCTGGAACAAACATCTCATGGGGACACCATGAGATAAACAGAAGCATAGCAGACCCACATAGTTCCCCCAGGACCCTACCTCTATAAGGCCATGGGAGTGAGAAAGTGTCTCGTGAATCCATTAAGCAGCTTAAAAAATTGATGGGACCGTGGACCTTGCTGTGGCTTTGAAGCATGGTGTGGTGTTGACCCCGGTGTGGCCCTGGACCTTGCTTGGATCCGGTGAGACTCATCCTTCCAGATGGAGCCTGACTGTTGTCCTTATTGCCTACAGGTGTCTGCACATCTGAAGCTGCAGGAGAAGGATGAAGGCAGACGGGAGATGGTGAGTGTGATGCTCCAACACATGTGGCCCAGAGCGTGATGGAGCCCATGTGGAGACTGCTGGGGAGGCCTTATTTCTCTCTTCTAGATTTTTTTCTGGTGATTTTATTTTTCCCCTCTCCTGGCGTGTCTATGTGGGTGATGGGGGCACCAGACATGGTGTGGCAGGGTGCAGTGGCTGGAGTCCAGGAGAGATGGTTCTGGGGATAGATTGACGATTAGATCGAACAGTCTGCAGCCTTAGCCTCCACCCTACCCCCATGGCCTGAAGATGCTTACCTCAGAGCCTAGCCAAGGGCTCCATCCCCTTGGGTGTTTAATACATTTTAGATTAAAATATATTTTTATGAAATGCTGACAATGGAGATGGTTTAGTCACTGGTTTAAAAATAACCCCCTCCACCCACATACCTTTGCAAGGAGAAATTGGGCTCTTATGTGTTATTAGCCAGCCTTTCAAAAAGAAAATAAAAACATTCCCAGACTATCTGAGACTTTTCTCCTCCATTTTATCAGTTTTCCTGGCTCCCTGTATCCTTAAGGAGCAGGGAAGGAAGCATGCAGGACCCAGCAGGAGCCTCAGGAGGTCATAGGGTTTGAGGAGTGCAGGTCAGTCCTTGTTCACAGGCTAGGAGAGAAGCTCAGCTTGCCTCCTCCTCCTTCTGTCCCTAGTGCGAGGAGGATCTGCAAAAGATAAACATAGCAGAAGACCCCCAAGGCCAGGAAATGAGGGTAGTGCAGCTGCCTGGCAGTTGCCAGGGACATTGATAGTATGATGTGAGATGCATCGTTTAGTTGGACATCATTAAATACTTACCTAAGGAAGGATATATATATATATATATATATTATATATATATATATAATATATATATATTTCATACATCCTCCTTGTGCTGCCCCGAATGACTAATGTGATATAGATTATGGCTGTCTGTGGAAAAGCAGCTCTTGGCAGCCTGAGGGCTCCCCATTTCCCTTTCTTGTGGGACCCTCACAGCCCTGGGATTCTCTAGTCATGGTAGTGGGGTGTGCAGTGTAGAGAGGAAGAGCTCATTTCTGAGATGAAAACAGCTCCTTGAAACTACTGAAAGTCTTTCCTGTGGAATTCTCTTGTTTTGAGGTTGAGGGGAAGAAATTGGACTATTTGCACACAACACAGAGAAGATGTGGAAAGTTTGGGGGCCACTTGTGGGCAACAGAACAGGGTTCGTGACCTTATCATGTAGGGTGAGCTCCGAGAGCCTCCACAGGCTCCCATCTTTTCTTAACAAAATGTGACTGAGGAGGACACCACGGCCCAACCCCCACACCTGACTCCCACCCTCTTACCTAAGAGTGAAGATAAGAAGAGACAGGCTTAGGAGCCAAACCCCCTCCTCAAAGGGATATGCTAAAATTCTAACCCTAGTCCTTCAGAATTAACAGGCTGTTTGCAGAGATGACTAAGATAACAGGAGGTCATTGGGATGGCTCTGATCCAATCTCAGTGCCCTTACAAGAAGAGGTGGCCAAGGCACAAGCACACTCAGGAGAGAAAATGCCACCTGCAAGCCCAGAAGAGAGGAGTCAAGAGGGGCTGGGAAGAACCAGCGCCAGCCACCATGCCTCGAGCAGACTTCCAGATGGCATTTCCAGTGTCTATGCCCTCAGGTTGGGACACTTTGACATGGCAGCCTGAGCTGACTCAAGTGAAGCAACTATTGGGACGACAAAAGAAAGCTCTAGAAAGGAAGAAGGAAAGAGGGGAACCAAGCGTCAGAACAGTGTGTGCCGGGATGAGCCTGAGATGACCACACCAGCGGACGGGGTCCTCCAGCACTCCCTGCCCCTGCATTCCATCTTGCACTGATGAGAAGGAAGGTCCCCTCATGCAGCTGGAACAGTGGTGGGACTGGCAGAAGCCAGAAGTGAGTCCTAATGCAGTTCTTTCCTTTGGAGCATCCTGTGGTTCCTGGTGACTGATCAGAAGACAGTGGTACCGCAGTCTTCTGGGTACCACCTCCCATCCAACAGCCTCTGAGGCTCAAGTCTTTAAGCCGCTAAGATCAGTGTGAGTCTAGGATGGAGAGATGGGGGCAGGGCTATTTCTCCACAACTATGGCTCTGTGGCCAAGCTGGGGGAGTAGATTTCACCCAACTCAGGCCTCTGAGCAGATGACCACCATGAGGCAGGTATTTGGCCTCCAGTGCCGTCTTCGCCTGTGATGCTGTTTTTGCTGCTGTCAGAGTCTAGCTTCCAGCCCCTCTTGTGGGTGCTGGTTGGGCCTCAGGAGCCCAATCTGCTGCTGGAGTAGAAGATAGCAGTCTTTGGAGAAGCCTGGAGCCTGCTGGGAAAAGTCATAGCTAGGCCTCAGACTGACAAGACTTACATGTGCACATCCTCCATCATCCTGGTCCAAGCAATGTCCCTGGGAGAGTCAGGCCTAAACCCCTCATGCAGTCATGGTCTCTGTGTTGAGTGTCGTAGTAAGCCAGCCACGTAGGGTTGAGGCACTGTTGTGTCCTGCATGTGTTTGTTTACCAGAGATCTCACTTGCTACGGCCCTCTTCTCAGCTGAACACAGTTCCTGCCTCTTCCAAGAGCCTATAACAGGCATCTCAAGGACAGATTAGCATCTGGACGCTACCCTGACTCATTTCCAGGCAGCTCCTGAAGTGCCTCGGAGGATGCTGGGTATAGCACGTGGAAGAACAATGGAATGGAATAATCTAGTTCATGATGGAGTATGTTGTTCACAGACTCCCTTGTTTCCCAGAAAAGGCACCTTGGCCCTGAGGAGCCCTCTGGTATAGCTGCTTCCTGAGAGGGAGGTTGCCATGAGCCATTCTGGGGCTGCTGAGACAATCCCTCGATGGTGAGGTCCCAGGAGGAATTGAATTGCAAGTGATCATGGGAATCTTTTTGCTTTATTTTGCTTTTTGTTGGTTTGCTTATTTGGAGAAACATAAAAACAACGACCCTGCTGTTTTGTTTTCTTTCTTTCTTTCTCTCTGACTGCTTTTCAAACAAAACCAACCTAGATAGTATTACTTCTGAGACAAAGCTGGAGAGAAGAACCAGGCCTGTGGTTGTAGAAACATGGTCATGTGGGCAGAAGGACAGCCACCAACTGGTGGCCTCTATTTCCTCTCCCCTGCTATGAAAGTGAAGAAAGGGAGACACACATAGTGTATGGAATGCTCCCACAGAGGTAATGACTCTAGCCACACTGACAGATCAGCCAGCTGTCCCGAAGAGGCTGGAAGCCTTATGCTGGAAGATCAGCAGACATTGTTTATGGCAAGAAGCAACCGAAAAGAAAGGCCTGTCTGCTGTGGTGCTACCTCTCTGGCTCTTCCCAAACAGCCACACTGAAGCTGATCCCAGGCCGACAGTCACCTCTCAGAGGCATGGCATTCCAGAAGGAGATGGTAGTGCTGGGTGAAGGGCATCGGCAAGGATAGACAGAGTGGGACTTGATCTCAGGTCCCTGAGCCCTGCACTGCACCTGCTCCCAGCCCGCCAGCACTGGGTTCCAAGTGGTTCTGTCACCAGTTTCAGTCTCTACTGACCATGCATAAATAATCCAGAAATCCAGAGTGGAAAGTTTTCTTCTTTTGAGTTCTCCTCCTCTTGGATGACCTCATCTCCCCAGAGAAGCCACCGGCCAAGGTCCTCCTGGTATGGCCACCAGGGACTGGCTGCCTCAGAGCTGTCCTGCCTCTGGGCAAACTCTGGAGGAAATCACTGAGTACCCTGGAGAAGAGCCTGACAGGGAAGTGGCAGCCGTCTGAGCCTCTTCTTCCCAAGAGCCTGCTGACCTGTTGGTTCCCTGAGCTAACACTAGGTCACCGCCCTGGGCCAGCCAGAGGACTCTGCCCACAGCTAACTGTGTCTTTCTCTGTTCTCAGCCTTCATCTCAGGGCCTCCTTAGCACAGGTGGCCACTGTGTCACTTACAACACAGATGTGCTTGTTGCCTTGAGCTCACAGTCTCTAGTGGCGTCCTGACAGGGCTGGCTTGTGGGTGTGTGTCAAGGAACGCACTTTTGTCTCACATGCAGCATGTGAGACAAGAGACATGGGTGGTAGCTGTTGGGGTACTTACTGTGTGCCTGGTGTTCCAACAGGACATTTTGCAGTCATTACTGCGTTTGATAGCCAATGACCCTTTGTGTCACTTATGTGTTCATTAATCCATCCACTGATCAAATATTTATAGGCCATTTCTTCGTGCCAGGCGTTAGGCTCAGATTAGAAGTGAAGGATGACATCAGGTCACCAGCCAGAGGCTGAGTGAAGACTCCAGCCTTTGACTTGAACCTCCCCAGCGCACTTCTTGCCTCTTGATGGTTCTGCCTGTCTCTCCAGTCAGGGCCACAGCATCTGCCACTCGCTTGGGATGGCCCGGGACGGCCCAGCAGTGTAGACATCTGTGTATGGATCGTGGGGTTGTGCCCAGCAGGGCAGGGCATCCCGAGTTGCTCAGCTATGTTCCTGACAGCCAAGAGGTTGGAGGATTGTTTCCTAATGAAGATTCTGGGTTTGTTGCCTGTAGGTCAAGGAGATCCTGACAGCACTGGGCTTGCTACCCTGTGCCAATACACGGACAGGGAGCCTCTCAGGAGGCCAGCGGAAGCGCCTGGCCATCGCGCTGGAGCTGGTCAACAACCCTCCTGTCATGTTCTTCGATGAGCCCACCAGGTAAGCCTGTCTGATGTCTGGCCTGGTGACCAGGAAAGGACAGGGAAGAATCCCTTCTAGAGTCTATTCTGAGGTTCTTAGAGGTGACCCTGCCATCTTGGTGTGGCCTTGGAGGAGCTGTAAGAAACTGTCCCATCTGTGGGATGGCGGGATAACGCCACTGGCCCAGAGACTTGTATGTACTTGGGAGGGGGGGGTACTGAATGTGGAGATGTGGCTGAGATTGGAAACAGTGCCCTAGCGTCTGTCTCTCCCTCGTTGCGGAGTTACCAGTGGGACGGCACTCTGAAGGCAAGTGTTAAGGTGCATTCTGAGGAAGGGGACTGATGTCTTGTGTTTTGAGTGCCCCCTCCCATTTTGAGCGGCTTACTGCCTTTGTGCGACCAACAGGAATCCTGACTCCTGTCCTGGATACACCTGCTTACATTTGGGGAGATTCTGGTCTCAAGTCCTGGCTCTGGGGCACACTGGTCACTAGTCAGCCAGCCCACCTTTCTTCCAAGCATGTTGTAGTCCCAACAAAGTAGACTGGCTGTTCAGGGTTTGCCCTGACCGACTTCATCCAGACTTTGTCATCTCCTTCCCCCTGTGTGCTCATCTCATGGATGGCCGCTGAACTTGAGAACAGTCTCCAGCATACCACCTCAGCCCAGCTGAGTGCCTGGCTCACAGTGGGTGGTCCTTAGGAGGACCTGAAAGACAACTGTACGAGCCCTTTAAATTGCCTCTCACTGGCTCACTGCCCTGGGGGAAAGCGAGTGCCCATGGATGCCCACTATGACTCATTCTTCTCCTTGGGAACTACATAGTAGAAACAAGACAGGGTTGGGAGTGTTCAAGCAGGAGAGGAGAGAAGAGAATTCACCCAGGAGTGCCAGGTCCTAGCTACGCCCTGTATACCTCAGGATGCCACCTACCCACAAAAGGCTTCAATATAGTCAATAAAACATCAGAAAGGAACACAGCCCCAGCCCAGGCTGAGAAGAGCATGACCTTGGGGATGCACATACAAGGCCTGTGACAGGCCCTCCCTCAGCAGTGACTGCCTAGTCCCCCAAGACCTGGGGCACTGGGCTTGCTTGCCCCTCACATTCTCAGCTTTTCATTGTGTCTTTGACTTGCAGTGGCCTGGACAGCGCCTCCTGCTTCCAGGTAGTATCCCTGATGAAAGGGCTGGCCCAGGGCGGCCGGTCCATCGTCTGCACCATCCACCAGCCCAGCGCCAAGCTCTTTGAGCTCTTTGACCAGGTACATGGGCCCCACCCTTGTCCAGGTCCTTGACCTAGATCTCCACCCCAGATTCCATCCCAAGATCCCTGACAGGACTGAGAGATAGCCTGGAGAAATTAGACCCTGGGTCCTTATTCTTTCTAGTTTTTAGCTGACTGGTTGGTTAACTAGCTGGTTGACTGACTAATGAATGGCTGATTGAATAACTGGTTGACTGGCCGACTGACAAGCTGGCTGACCAATGGACAAGCTGGCTGGCAGAATGACTGGCTGACTGACAAGCTAGCCGACTGACCAACTGATTGAAGGAATGACTGAATGAGCGCCTCTGTTGCCTTCCAGAGGTGAAGGCTGTGGTTGATGCCTTTCTCTCTTCCTTTCTCTCTTCCTTTCCCTCAGCTTTACGTCCTGAGTCAAGGACAATGTGTATACCGGGGAAAGGTCTCGAATCTCGTGCCATACTTGAGGGACTTGGGTCTGAACTGCCCTACCTACCACAACCCTGCGGACTTTGGTGAGTAGAGGCCACCCAGATGGAAGGAAAGGGAATCTCCCTCAGTCTTGTGTGTTCCACTGTGACCTGATGCCTGAGTTCTGGAGTCACTGTCATGTCTCATCAATAGAATGGGGCCATCCTGTGGTGGCAGCTCAGGCAGGCTTCTTTCCAGGAGGACTTGTCTAAAGGCCAGGCTCTGCCCTGTCTTTGTTTGGCCTCACCCTCTGTCCCTTAGTCATCCCCTCTATGGGGAAACTGGTCACTAGACTTAGGACCAACACTACAGCCATGACTGCCTCTCTATAAACACTCTGCTACCCAGGGCTACTCACAGATCCCAGCTGGACAACCCTCTCACAGCTGTATTTCTTTCAAACATCTGGCCACTCAGCTCCCAGGGCTCCATATGTCATTTTCCAAATTGTGTTCAGAAGTCCTTGAACCTGGGAATGTTCCTCACCCACAAGAAGCATACTGCCACAAAGTGGGGAGGTTAGGGCATGGGAGGAGACGGTGAGGGTAAGTGCTACATAAAAGGAAGAACTGGGCATATTTAAAAGCCAAGGGAAAGATCTTATATGTAGTCGGCTTATTCCCTCACCTCCCGAGACAGGAAGAGAGGAGGGTGGGCAATAAGCCCTGTTCATCAAGGGAAGGCAGTGGCAGCCAGAGAGGAGGACAAGCAGGAAGGAGGAGAACAGGTGTCTGGTGAGATGAGGATGTCCCTTCCCAGAGGTTTCTCTCCTCCAATGGGCCTCTGGAGGGAAGGTAGGGGACTGGGGCACTTAGGAGTGGTGTGATTACCCCCAAGGAGTTTAGAGATGGACCGGGCAGTGCTGGGGCTTGCTTGATGCTGCACTTTTCCAGAGGGGCCCAATGTGTCCTGGCTTCGGCTTGATGTGCCACTTAGAAAAGGAGTTGCTAGTTTGTTGATGGGTACAGGGGAGGGTCTTTGGATATCAGCAGCATGGTACCGAGATAAGGGCTGGGCTACCCAGGGAGGTGGTGGGGAAGGAACAGGACACAGAGGGCTCTAGACAACAGCAAACTGTTGTTACCATGAGCTGAGTGGGGATCAGTCAGCAGCCACAGGAGTAGTCTAGGCAGAGGGACCTCGACGGGGTCCAAGAAGGACAGAGGAAACAAGTAAGGCAAGCGAGGGAAACCAAGGGAGAAGCTGCTTGCTGGGAAGTGAGGGGTGTGGTTCATGGTCCCCAGCCTCAGAGCAGTGGACCTGTGTGCTGGGGGCAGTCCTTCTGTGGACCACCCATCACTCATTGTATCGGCAAGGAGCCCAACTTCCTCCTACTGATCTCCCGCTCTGGCCCATGCTGGACCAGAGCAGGCATTCAGTGTACGCTGTGCAGATGGTCATGGCATAGATGCATGCGTTCCTTGCTTCCTGGGTGAGCTGACAGCATGATGCACATCTGTGTGTTTGCATTTCTGGTCTCCTGACACCATGAATGGCTTACTGGGGGTTCTGAGTGAACATCAGTCAATCAACAACCCACTGCCGTGGCTCTCAGGCACCACCATAACTCACTTTAAAGCATTCTTATTGCCACACAGACCTTGCTCTCACAAAGTGACAGAGACCCTCAGTTCCCATCGGCACTGTGGTGCTCCTTCCCAGGAGTCCCTGTCTCATTTCACCTTCTGTGTTGTCTCCTGTAGTCATGGAAGTGGCATCCGGCGAGTATGGTGATCAGAACAGCCGCCTGGTGAGAGCCGTGCGGGAGGGCATGTGTGACTCTGACTATAAGAGAGATCTCGGGGGCGACACAGACGTGAACCCGTTTCTTTGGCACCGGCCTGCTGAGGAGGTAAAGCAGGTGAAGGGATTGGAGTGATCTGGAGATGGGTCCTGCAGAGCCCTTCCTGAGCTATGGTGGGCAGGAGGCTCACTCACCCCCTTCTCGTGTATCCTCAGGACTCCGCCTCCATGGAAGGCTGTCACAGCTTCTCAGCCAGCTGCCTCACCCAATTCTGCATTCTCTTCAAGAGGACCTTCCTCAGCATCATGCGGGACTCGGTAAGAGTGTCCTTGATGGCCTGTTTACACACACACACACACACACACACACACACACGCACGCACGCACGCACGCACGCACGCACGCACGCACGCACACACGCACACACGCACACACGCACACACACACGCACGCATGGTCCCAAGATGTTTGTGTTCACAAGACCCAGTGTGTGTCTCGCTCGTGTCATATATGTGCTGAGAGTCAAGGTGGACTTGGCCCCATCTATCTTCTCACTCCAAAGCCCAAGGGACATGCATAAAAACGCTAGAGGAAGGCACAGGATTGGGAGCATGTAGAGGCGGGGTGATGGAAGTTGGCTAGCACCACCCGTCCAGTGTGCACAAGGCAGCCTGCCTGGGGAGGCTGATGTCCAGTGTAGCCTCAGGGCCTTGAGCTGGAAGACCTGCAGCTTACCATGGGTTCATGCTCATAGCAACCCAAGCCACAGCTCAGGGTGAAGGGTCTCCAGTAGAGCCGCCTCCACCATAGCTCTGTCTCCTCTGAGGGAGACCAGCCTTGTTCACCAGCTTTGAAGAGAAGCAACAAAGTATAGTGATTCTGTTTTAGTAGTACATGAGCTTGACGTGTGTATGTGTGTATGTGTATGTGTGTGTGTGTGTGTATGTGTGTGTGTGTGTGTGTGTGTGTGTGTGTGTGTGTGTGTGTGTGTGTATGTGTGTGTGTGTGTGTGTGTGTGTGTACGTGTGTGTGTGTGTGTGTGTGTGTGTGTGTGTGTGTGTGTACATGTGTGTGCTTGTGTGCATGCGTTGATAAGGCTCTGATTATTTCCCTGAAGGAAAGGGAAGGTGGATCATAGGATCTCTGTCATGGGAGTCAAAGTCTGATACCTCCAGTGGCCCTGGGCTTGTTCTCTCTGGCACGAAAGTGCACTGGATGAGAGCTGTCCCTGCCCTTAGGTGCTGACACACCTGCGAATCACCTCACACATCGGGATTGGCCTCCTCATTGGCCTGCTGTACCTGGGGATCGGGAACGAAGCCAAGAAGGTCCTGAGCAACTCCGGCTTCCTGTTCTTCTCCATGCTGTTCCTCATGTTTGCCGCCCTCATGCCCACTGTTCTGACCTGTGAGTGTCCCTTCCCTTCTAGCTGGGACTCCTGCCAAGCATGGTGGCTGAGGCCAGGCAAGACTTCTATAGCACACAGTGCCTTGATGCTTCCAGTTCAACAAAACAGGCTGTATTGCCATAGGACCAGGACTTGGTTCCTATCACTTATGTTGGCTGACTCGCAACCCTTATAAACATTAGCCTCCGGTCTCAGTGGGTGCCTGCCCACATGTAGCATACACACACATTCACACATACACACAGAAATACTGTGTTTCGTACAGACGATTGCATCTCAATGAAAGGCAGCTAGGCATGGTAGAAGGCAATGGAGAGAAATTCCCCAAAGTTTGCTACTCAAGGGACCTTCAAATCTGGCTTTCTGGCTGTGCTCACCTGACCAGTGGAGTTCAACTATTCAGATAGCCTGGCCACTCTGGGCTGCTAAGTAGAAAGCAGAAATCTAGTGGTTAGAGACCTGGTGAGCCCAGCAGGGACAGGGCATGTCAGAAGGGTCCCATTAGCCACCATAGGGACATTTGGTGTTCTCAGGGACATGATCCACTTCATGCGACCACTTGGATCCATTTCTTTTTTTTTTTTTTTTTTTTTGCTGCTGTGATATATATATATATATATATATATATATATATATATATCAACCCAAAGCAAATTAAGGAAGAAAGCATTTATTTTGGTGTACAGTTCCAGAGCCAGCATCCACAAGGGCAGGGAAGGTGCAGCTTGCCTACAGGCACACATTTGCACACATGAAGCAGCAGGTGAAAACAGGAAATAGGTCGAGGCTACAAACCCTTAAATCCCACTCTCCTGTGACACACTTCCTCCAGCAAGACCCCGCCTCCTAAAGGTTCCATAACCTCCCCAAACAGCACCACCTGCTGGGGACCAGGTGTTCAAACATGAGCCTATGAGGGACATTTCTCGTTTGAACCACTGCATAACTCTCTAGATTAGAGAAATGGCTGGTGATTTCCTATTTCCAGACCAATGAATCTGGTTCCATCTTTTGTTTAAAGTCTTGGGTACTGGAGTTGGCCCACACTGTGACATAGGTCAGAACGGCTAGGATTCAGCCCAGGGCCATTCATGAACACATCTGACTCCCTGGCTGTGCCCACCCAACCATTCCCTTCTACCTTCACATCCTAGTTCCCCTGGAGATGAGTGTCTTCCTCCGAGAGCACCTCAACTACTGGTACAGCCTGAAGGCCTACTACCTGGCCAAGACCATGGCTGACGTCCCCTTCCAGGTACGTGAGCCACCAGTGACTGGCCATAGGGGACGGGAATTCTCCACACCCACAGAGCTGGGTGGGACTGGTTTCCACTAGTGTTCTACTGAGAGGCAAAGTAGGGTTTGGTGGGATCTGTGGGGTCTGTGAGCGAAAGGGCCACCGGAGACAAGTGTTCACTGGTGGGACAAGCAGAGCCCCCAGGGACACAGGCTCTGTGCTTGCAGATCATGTTTCCCGTGGCCTACTGCAGCATCGTGTACTGGATGACATCACAGCCGTCAGACGCCGTGCGCTTCGTGCTGTTTGCCGCCCTTGGCACCATGACCTCGCTGGTGGCCCAGTCCCTAGGCCTGCTGATTGGAGCGGCCTCCACATCTCTGCAGGTACAGCCCAGGAGGTGCTGGACAGCACTGGGCTTCCCTCTGCCTCTATGAGGCTCCCCGGTCCCCGTACCCTTACTTCTGTCCTGGACTTCTGGAAGTCTTCACAAAGCTGTTCTCATAGGAATAAGTGACATTGCCCTCAGTTGTCAGGACAGCCTTCTTACTGAGAAGTGAGAGACATGCAGAGTGATTGTGCCCACACGCTGCAAAACCCAGACATGAGTAGTCTACACACTGCACAAACCCAGACATGAGTAGTCTACACACTGCACAAACCCAGACATGAATAGTCTACACACTGCACAAACCCAGACATGAATAGTCTACACACTTCACAAACCCAGACATGAGTAGTCTACACACTGCACAAACCCAGAATAAGTAGACTACACACTACACAAACCCAGACATGAGTAGTCTACACACTGGACAAACCTAGACATGAGTAGTCTACACACTGCACAAACCCAGACATGAGTAGTCTACATACTGCACAAAACCAGACACAAGTAGTCTACACACTGCACAAACCCAGACATGAGTAGCCTACAAACTACACAAACCCAGACATGAATAGTCCACACACTGCACAAACCCAGACATGAGTAGTCTACACACTGAACAAACCCAGACATGAGTAGCCTATAGTGCACATGTCCAGACATGAGTAGCCTACAATGCACATGCTCAGACATGAGAAGCCTACAATGCACATGCTCAGACATGAGTGCCCTGCAGTGCTTTCTAAGTGTCAGCATATGTAGTACCAAGCACACCCCAGAACCCCATTTTACAGGTGGGGAAGACTAAGGACCAGAGATGCCTCGATTGGCTGGCATTGCACAGCTGGTGTAGAGGCCAAGCTCTCCATACCTCTGCTCTTGCCTCTGTAGGTCCACTTGACCACTCTGTGGCACTCCAATGGTGGGCACCCACTCTTCACCCCACCCTGGGCCTCACATAGCCGTCCTCTGTCTCCTTGAACCTGGTCTCATCTCCAACCCCCAGTTACCTCCCTGTCCTTACAAACCAAAGCCACCGCAGGCTCTTGAGGCTCCATGCCATGCGCCAAGGGCTCCTGGGTGCCACATGCTTCCCAGTTCACCTCCAGTTCCTCAACAATGGCTCCCTGGCCTCCAGGGTCCAGGTTCCTCACTCAGAGGTGGGAGCAGCCATGGTGTCTGCCTCATAGCATTGCCATAAGAAGACAACACTCTGAAGAAAGGTCTGGGACATACCAGCCCCAGATCAGGCTCGCAGAACAACATCTGTCACCCCCATGTGGACCTCCCACCCCAGTGTAGCTCATGTACCCACAGGTCGGAACCATGCTGTCCTCATAGATGGCTTTACCCCTGTGTTGGCCGTCCCCACCACTTCACCCTCTCAGACCCTTGTCCACCCTTCCTCTGAGAGCTTTGCAGCCCAGGGAGTCTATCTGACTAGGTGCTGGATGTCCTTTAAGCTTGTGTACACACAGCATGTACAGCACACACAGCATGCTCATCACCTCTATACTCTAGACTCTTTCCCTCGGAGCCTGGCCAGTGGCAACAGCTACTTGCCAGTCTGCCAGGTAGGGCCTTCCAGTGGGTCCCATGGGCTCCTTGAAACCTGCCTCTGGCATTTTGTGCCACTTCTGGTTGGTGACAGCATCTCTCCTTCTAGGTGGGACCCCTAGAGAGGTGTCCCTACCCAATTGTCAGCTCCAGAGACAGCTCTAAATTGTTCACTACAGTCCCTCAAACGTCATTCCCAGCAAGTGTTGGCCTCTGTCCTCAGGACATAAATGTTTATTTTGTTCAGTCCCCTTCCTCAGCTGAGGTTACAGGCAGGGTCCCTCTTCAGGAGATTAACTTCTGGCCCTTCCAGGGAACATTCTTGGCCATCTTCCTGGTCTTGGCCAGCCCAGGAAGACACTGGCCCTTTGAGATTCCTCCTTTCCAGCCACTGGGGATGTCCCCAGGGTCACCTGAGTGGGTGGGATATCCTCCGCCCCCTCCAGTGAGTATTCTTCATGTCTCCATCCTGTCTCTCTCCAGGTCGCAACATTTGTGGGTCCTGTGACTGCCATTCCTGTCCTGCTCTTCTCAGGATTCTTTGTCAGTTTTGACACGATCCCAACCTACCTACAGTGGATGTCCTATATCTCCTATGTCAGGTACACATGGGCAGTGGTGGTGGAAGGAGCAGGCCCAGGAATTGAGTGGCTGGTGAGGGAAGGAGGGACTCACAAAAGCCACTGCCTGGCTGCCCACTGAATCTGCATCCCGACTCCAAGAATATGCCTTCATGTTTTCCTTAGTTGGCGCCTCTCCTCCCCAGTGCACACAGGTGCACACAGACTCAGCCTCTGAAGATGCTGTGACATGCCCTCACATTCTGGCCATTTCCAAGGGTGCGTCCCTATTTTATGTAAAAGTGCCACAGTGAGATCCTGATTATAAAACCTAAACAAGGCACAACAAAGGCGCATTGTGTCCTCTCTGAAACATCTCAGCGCCTTCCAGCAGGAGTTTCCTGCTCTTTGGGTCCAGGGTCTAGCCCTCTGCTGAGTGGCTCTGCACACTGGCCATTCCCTGGGCAGTCCTTAGTACTTGGCCTGTGTCCTCATTCCCACCCCCAGCTGCAGCCATTTCCCTGCACCACAAAGGTCCATGCTGAGAACAGTGCTGCTTTCCTTGAGTGTCAGCTTAGGCCCCTTTGCATTGTTCAGGAGAACAAGACAGACACAAAGCCCTTGTACAGAGTTTCAGCTGCCCGTGCGCTTGCCAATTCTGGGAAACCAGAGACCAGCGCCTTTCTTCTAAAGATTGGTGCTTTTGTTCTGCAAGACAAGGCTGGACCGGCGGGGGCTTTATTTATATGTGCCGGTGTTCTCGCCACGATATCCAACTCATAACTAGACCTAACAGTGAAAAGGTGTGCAGGATTGGAAGGAAGCCAAATACAGTTTTTTTATTTATTGCCCCAGTGGATTAAATATAGTTCCTTCCATTTTGCATATTCTCTGGTGGCCTTGGAAGAAACAGGTTTGGAAACAAAGGTAGGAGGCTGCTAGGGTGTTGTCTTAGGAAGATGGCTATGAAGTCAGGAAGCAGTGCACAGGAGGGGGCCCCTGAGAGAGGAAAGCCAGCAAGCAGAGTGACCTTCCGCAACGGATTCCCTTCACACCCGTTGCTGCTCTTTCTAGATACGGCTTCGAGGGGGTCATCCTCTCCATTTACGGCTTAGACCGGGAGGATCTGCACTGCGACATTGCTGAGACGTGCCACTTCCAGAAGTCAGAGGCCATCCTGCGGGAGCTGGATGTGGAGAATGCCAAACTGTACCTGGACTTCATCGTCTTAGGCATCTTCTTCGTCTCCCTGCGGCTCATTGCCTATTTTGTCCTGAGATACAAAATCCGGGCCGAGAGGTAAAACACCTGCAGGCCGGCAAGGAGGCAAAGCAGACATTGTGACCAAGGGCACTGCTGGGAGGCAGCAGTGTACCTGCTCCTGGTGACACAGACTCTCCCGACCTAACCTGGAGGCCACGCAGGTCGATGGTGACCAGTGCTCAGCGCCTCCGCCCACTGGGTTGGAACTGTTCGTTTCCTTTTCTAGCTTTAACTAGGAAGAAGTAGGACGGTTGGGGTTTTTTACATGCAGGATTTAAAACACAACTGGCACAGAATGTCATCCTGTGGTCTAGCTGGGGACAAGAGGCTTCCTCAGTAGATTCCTCCTGGACTCCAGGACGCACTGGCCCTGGATGAGCAGTGTTGGCCATGTTGGTTCCCCAGAGAGGTGGATATCCTGGGGAAAGTCCACACATGCAGGAGTCCGCTTGGTGACTATCGTTTCTTATGATTTCCATCTTTCTAAAGTTCATCTCATTTCTGATGAAGTCACTTTCCGAGCCAAAGTCGATAAATTTCATTCATTTTGAGAGATTGTATCTTTTCAGTACTTCTTGAGGACTGATTCAGGGTGTGAAAGGTGTGTTTTGCTTAGAAATAGAAGAGTCCCACGTAGCCACCAAGTGGGGCTCATAGACACAACCACAGAAGGTCAGACGTGGGCTCCAGGCGAGGAAGACCACCATACCAGCTGCGCTGGGCCGGCAGGGACTAAGAGTGATGCCAACAGTGCTGAGGGGGATGCTAGCAGGCTCTTTCCAGACCTTTCTTTCTCACATGTTTCTATTTTAAGCAAAATAGATGATGTCTTCCTAGTTTTCTGGCCACTTTCATTTTGCCCAAAAAATACATAGGTCAATTTTGTTGATTTTTAAAGAACATTTTCCCTTTCTTCATGAATCACATTAACTACCTCCACTGAGCCTGGGAAGCCGGCCGGGGACACATTAGGTGTGTCCCTCGAAATGCAGGGGGTGGCAAGGGGGCACCGGTGAGGGGCAGGCCGGCTAAGTCAAAGGGGAGGTGCCATGGATGTCCCCTTTATGAAAACACAGCTGCTTGCTTCTAGAGCGCCGCCATCCTGGGATGGAGTCTCCTGCAAAAGCCTGTATTGTTATGGGTGGGTCTGTTTACCCCTGTGAGCCTCAGTTTCCACGCCTGTAAGTAATTGCACTAGATGATGTTCTAGCAGGTCCTGAGATTCCTCGGTTGTGGCCTTGAAGTTTTCATATCTTACTTGTAGAGAATGATAAGGGTCCGAATTTTACTTAAACGCATGGATGTGCTTTGGAAAATATTTAGAGATTCTTTTTATTTTTTTCACTCCTAGATCTTTTATAGAAAACACAATTGAAATGCATATTACAATGTAATTTTCAGTTTGCTTGTTCTATACAAACATGGCATTGCCTTCTAGATTCAGCTTTTAACCAGGGACATGATCCGCCTTTATAAAAAGTCTTCATTTGAAAAAGAAAAAAGTCTTCATTTAATTTCAAGATGTTAGGTATCGCATATCTCATCCAGAGCGGAACTGTGCACTGTCGGCTGAGAGTGTTAAAAGGGAGCTGGGTGGTCAGATCTCAGACTTGTTGAGGTCAGAGCCAAAGAACCCATTCCTCCTGTGTCTCCACTTACCGGTTAATGTAACGGGTCATGCTTGGCAGGACGTGCCAGGGGCTGAGTTTCTCCACTAAGACTGCTCTGAGTCCAGTCAAAGAGGCAGAGGCAGAGGGCCATGTTTCATATCTGGAAGAGTGCCTCACCCTCTGGAGGAGTTCTTTCCTGTGCAGGCCACTGTGAACAGCTTGTCACCACCCCTGAGTAAGTGAGGGTGTGATGAGGTCCTTCCATAGGGCAGAGTCTGAGCTCACGACACCAGAGCTGGTCGGCTGCTGACTGGCAAGATGGCAAGGGCAGTTGTGAAAGGACATTAACCAGAACAGACATGGGATCAGAAGTCACTCCGCAGGACAGCACTGCTCAGTTGTTCTGCAGACCTGAGGAAAGCTAACAGCCATACTAGGGGATGCTACATCCTTGTCCCTCATCCAGTGTCCACAGGTGCCCAGGTGTATGGCTCTGCCTACCACCATACATAGCCTGGATTCCAGAGACAAGTCTGGATTTTCTAGATCATTCCCTTTTCTTCCTCTTCCTGTTTGTCTCTGTCGTGGCAGGAGGTATCCGGTGGTGTGTGCCCTTCCTGACTTTGATGTTAAAGTCAAACTTCCCTTGCAGTTGGGTTCCATGTGACTCTAAGGACCCAGGCCTTCCTTTTATCTCTAGCTGAGTTCCTTCTATTGACAGGAAGGGTTCCATCAGGAGGCTACACCACCTCCTCATGTTAGCAGAGTAAAAACAAAAGTCCAAAGACTGCATTTTCAGGGACCTCATCCAAGAGTGAGGCCTGTGGGGCTCTACCAGGCTGAAGTTCAGACAAGGCTGGGTGCAAGGGTGGGGCTGCTATCCTCTGTCCAGCCCCCCTCCTTTGTCCATCCTGTCCCACCTCCTCCCCTGGCCTCTCCTGCTTCTGCCCTTTGTGAAGAGAGAGTTGAACTCTCCAGGGGTTCCCCCAGGGAGAGGAAGTAGATGCTAGAATCTTCCTTCCTCGTGGGGCGGGGGGGGGGGGGTGCACCATTAAGACCAGAAAATGGAACATACAGCTTTTTGGTAAAACCACATCTTAGAAGCCCAAAGAAAGGTCATTTTATCAAGGGCAGACAACAGAGGGGCAAAACGCCTCTGGGTGTGTCCGTGAGAACAGTAAAACAGTGGAGGTGACCACCTTCCTCCGGGAGTGTCTGGGCACTGTGCAGCCCCATCTGACTTCTCCATCCTCCAAACCTTCACTGAGCTGCTTTCCCTGTGTCATTTCAAACCCTGGGTCAGGGAAGGCACCTTTCTCAGGCCTGGTCTCAGTGGGCAGCCGCTTCACTCTCCTTATCCATGTAGCGCTGAGGCGGGGAGGGGCTGGCAAGGGGCCGAGGGGCCCCTGCTCTCTGGCTTTTCCAGCTGTCACTGTTCAAACAGTGTAAACAGACCGGGAGTGCTGAGACACCAGTGTAACACCAGTGCAGTAGCTGTCTACTCGGTCACTCGTTCTACCACTGAAGAGGAGGCCAGGATGAGAGGCCAGTCTGCTCTTTGTCAGAGGGGACTTACATCCAGGTGCCCACCATGAATGTCACTAGCCCACCTCGGGGCCTACCTCGCCTGTGTCTTAGTGGAGGTGGTCCTGTTCTCTCCTGTCTGAGCTTCCCAAGGCAACAGTAGTGGACCACTTCAGGTCAGAGACACAGGTGTGTCCATGCACTTGGGCTTGAGTGTCTATACATGAATTTGCATGCACGCTCGTGTGCAAGCTCATATGTGCACACGTGCAGGCCTGCTCCACACATGTTGGATCGTGTCATTCTGTGTCTCTCCCTTCGTGTCAGCCTCCAAGCCCTTCCCCATCACCTTTACTCCAAGGAGGAACAAGAAAATTCATCTGTGCCTGTGGTACAATGGGAAATCCATTGAGGCTATTGATAGACACCAGCTAACGGAAAGGCAAGCAGAACCCAGCCGGGGAGCTTGACTGTGGACTGTGTCAATATAAAGTTACACACTTGGAAGAAATAAAGACTGCAAATAAAATATTTTATATAAAATTTTTACAGGCATTCAGTGTCAGATCCGTGTTTCCACTGTCCGAAAATGCATGCTCTGCCCGGTAAGAGTTCTGATTGGCTGCATGGGCCAATCAGAGTCGGCCTGCTCTCTCCAGCACTTTCTATGCATCTGTCTTTAAGTTGTGTTCCCCTAGATGTCCCCTGACCCATGTACTCTGCTGTGATCATGTGGCCATGGTCTCCAGCATCACCAGGTGAGGTTCGAGCCCCTGGAACATGAAGGCTGTCACCACGGCAACCCCATAGGCACAGCCAATACAGCCCTGCCCATTGCTCCTCCCATGCTCTAGGATTGGGGCGGCTGCATCAGGAAGTGTCCTGCTCAGGGCTCTGCTTCTGCAGGAGATAGGTTTTTGGGCTTACGCTTGGGTTCTGGGAAGCAGATGCTTGTCAGCCAGGAAGCCCTCTTGTGGCTGTGTGTGGTCCTTTTGAGATCTGGGCTCCCAAGCTCTCAGCCAGGTGACCTACTGGAATTTAACTTTTGAAGAACAGCAGTGGCCTAGGGCCAAGGTTTCAAACTACACTCATTCCCATCTCCATGATACAGCAGAGACCCTGATGGGTAGGTCAAAAGGGTACACTCCAATGTCTCCTGCAGTGTCCTACAACATGGGAGAAAGGGTGGCAAGTTAGCATGGTGAGTGTGGCCCAGGCTTGGGCATTCTCTCTTGTCCATTGTTGGGTATTACCTGGGCATGGGCATGCCCTCCTGTCCATTGTTGGGTGTGGCCTGGGCATGGGCATGACCTCCTGTCCATGTCTCCCTGTGTCCTCTTGTTTCACTAGGCCACCTACCCTCCTGAGGTCACCTCACAGTACAGAGTTAAGCCTCCTGGTGGTTCTGAAACAAACCAACTGAGGGAATACACTCAGGACCCTTAGGGGATACCTGGATCTCAGTGCCGCTGCAGATGCCCCCAGATGTACTCTGATGTACCTACGACAAAGTTATTTCTAAATTAGAGACAGCAAGAGATTGACGGCATTCGCCACTGATAGTTAGAGTGGTCTTGACAATATGCTGTATTAAAAGTTGGGCAAATATGGTCTCCCTCCCACTGTTTCAAAGTAACTTCAGTATTTTCTGATCATGGTTGACCATGGGTAACTGAAACTGGACAGGTTAGACAAAGGTGCCCAAGACGCCATGAGGAGATGACACACCCCTGACTCTGTGCGAGTCTTAAACTCCCCGGTGACCATTCAGTGCCCTGCCCTTTCCTGCTTCCATCCTGCAGAGAAGTGATTTGTCTTGAGCCCCACTTCCCATTGTCTCTGTGCCAACACTGCCCCTTTCTCTAGCAAATGTTTGCAGCTTTTGCAGGGTGCTAGAGGCCAGCGAGGAAGCCAATCCTATGTGCAGTCTGCATGATTGATTCCAAGGGGCAGGGGCTATGCTGCGGCACTGATACCTGTGCAACCTCAGGACCATCCCTGGCATCAAGGGGAGACAAGAGTCTAACCATGTGTCTCCCCCATCCTGGTCATCAGTGGGTGCAGCCCCAGGTCCCTCCAGCTCAAATGATCACTGCAAAGTAGAGAGCCAGGAAAGCAAGGAGAAAGGCCCCCTTATTTGACACAAATGCAGAGCTGCACAAGCCCATACCCTGCTCTATAAGGCTTCAGGTGTCTCGGAGGCACAGGTACACTCTGGGGCTCTCTGACTCAGAGTTGTGCCTCTCTCTCTAAGATGCTGTCATAACACTCCCGCCACCTCTGTCTTTCAGGTCCACGAGTAATGTCACTGAGATGCGTTTGGGGACAGCCTTTCCACCATGAGATCTTGCAAAGGGCATGAGCCCACTCCTGTCTTACGGTTTCTGTTGCTGTGATGAAACACCATGATCAAAGCAACTTGGGGAGGCAAGGGCTTATTTGGCTTGTTTCCATACCATTGTTCATCACTGAAGGAAGTCAGGGCAGGAACTCAAACAGGGCAGGAAGCTGGAGGCAGGAGCTGATGCAGCTGATGCTTATTCCCCATGACCTGGCTCGCCCAGGACCACCAGCTCAGGGATGATACCGGGCACAATGGGCTGGGCCTTCCTTATCAATCACTAAGAAAATGCTCTATGGGCTTGCCTACAACCCTATCTTGCAGAGGAATCTTCTCAATCGAGGTTCCCTCCTCTCAAATGGTTTTAGTTGGTATTACGTTGACATAAAACCACCCAACACAACTCCATAGGCAGAGCAGCAAACCTTGGTATGAACCCATGGCTCCTTCAATGAGGTCTCTCAATGCAGCAGTGCTGGTCAAAGACCATGCTTCTCAACCAGTGGGTTGTAGCCTAAGACCATTGGAAAACACAGATATTTGCATTACCATTTATAACAGTAGCAGAATTACAGGTTGAAGCAGAAATGAAAATAGTTTTATGGTTGAGGGTCCACAACATGAGGAATTTGTATTAAAGAGTCACAGCATTGAAGTTGAGAAGCGCTGGCCCAAACCTTCCTCCCCTGAACACACCATACAGCAGCTCTCAAAGCTCCCAGCAAGCTCTTCTAAATGGAGTTGCTGGGTAGGAGAGGAGGCAGGCTCACCTTTTTGTGGGCTGTCACCCCTCCTAGGGAACCTGATAGCCACATCCTTTGCTGGGTGAGATGCATCCTGCTCTTTAAGGACAATGACAAATGCATGTAGGTGCCCAAGGGTGCCCTCTAGTGGCCACGGGGTCGCACACTCTGTGTGGAGCAGATCTGGGAGGCAGATTAGGGTTGGAGATAGGATAGGGAAGAGGGTTACAAGTTGGAAAGGCTGCTGTGACCAGGCCGATGGGGGCAAGGACAGCTACAGAGAAAAACAAGTATTAATCCCTGTACCCAGAGAGAAGGCTGGAAACAGAACATGGTCAGCCTGGAAGAGAACTAGCCACCTCAAAAGTGACAGGCAGGATCCCGGCAGCACACACTCAAATCTCAGAGCAGAAACTCAGATTCTGCCAGAGTGGAAAATTAACAGAGAGGGGTGGGGGGTTGATAGTCACACTATTTGTTCTTTTTTGTTTGTTTGTTTGTTTTGCTTTCTTGAGGCAGGATCTTGCTATGTAGCTCTGCCCAGCCTGTATGTAACTTATTGTATGACTAAACAGACTTTGAATTTGCAGGATACTTCTGCCTCTGCCTCTGCCTCCCCACTGCCTCTATGGTATCAACCAATTTATTGAATCTCCCTTTATAGTATACACTCATTCTGTTCCTCTAGAGAACCCCAGCTAACACAAACACACATGTGTGCGGGAGCACACACACACACACACATACACACACACACACACACACACACACACACACACACACACGGTACCCTCTCCACATCACATTCCATAATCAAGTCTGCACACAAACTTTTGAAAACATCATTCATTCCTATTAAGTATGAGAAGTGAAGGGATAAGCTACTTAATGAATATGCATTGGTATGACCACACCCCAGGGGATGTAATGAGGGACCAGGATGCCAGAGCAGAGCCCCTGCACAAGATCACCAAAAGCAGGAGCCCTCACATGCTGTGTGGGCAGCTGTGAAGTGTGGAATCACTACACTGGAAAGGACACCTTGCCTATAGCTCCATGCTAGGTTAATGCAGGACACTGTGACCAGAAAACAAAAGCAGCTTCCTTGACTATTTTATTCTTTGTCAACTTGACTTGAGGTTGATTGGTATGGGAAGAGGAAACCTCAATTGAAAAAATGAGACTCGCCTGTGGGCAAATCACTGGGGTATTTTATTGATGACTGATTGATATGGGAGGGAGAAGCCCACTGTGGTACTGCCACCTGTAGGCAAGTGGTCCTGGGTTATATGAGAAAGCAGGCTGAGCAAGCCATGGGGACCAGCCAGGAAGCAGCATTTCTCCATGGCCTCTGCTTCAGTTCTGGTTCTAGGATCCTGGCTTAAGTTCCCTCAATATGGACCTTAACCTGTAAACAAATCAGCTTTTCCTCCTGGGTTGTTTCAGGTCATGGTGTTTATCAGAGCAACAGAGAAACAAACTAGGGCATAACCTATGTCATGATGCAATATATAGCGGGGCCTGGATTCAAATCATGACAACAGGTTTGCAGCCACCATGAGCACACAGGACCCTGGATAATCACAGGCAGAGGCAGGACTCTATTGGAGGACACTTGGCACATCACAGACTTTCACCATCGATGGCCTGTGTCCACACGTTCATATGACACTCACAAATGCACCCCAAGTTTCCAAACACCCAATTCAGTAAGGCTATGTCTCTGAGCCCTAATCCACCCCAAGCCCTAGACAGGGAGCAGCACAAATATGGGCTTGGATGGGGGATGCCTATCTTTGGCTTACCTGTGTCCCACAGCTCCCACAGGACAAAAAGGGCATGCTGCAGGGTGACACTGGACTTGTCAACCACATCCAGGAAGGTCTCAGCACCTTGCTGGCTCAAGTCACAGTGTCAGAGGGTGTATAAAAACCATAGGACACCACACAGTCCAAAGCCACTCAAGGAAATGGTTGGCTCAGGGTTGGGACTCTCTCAGGAGGCAGGGAAATTTAGGAAGCTAAAAAGTGGATAATAAGAGGTGAGGAGCAGCAGTCACTCCAGGCTGCCAGCAGAGGGCGGTGTGGAGCCATGTGAGTTCTACTCAAGGTTCTGATACAGTCCTGATGGGCTCACAGCTGCCTTCACTTAGGACTAGAAGACACTCCCAAAAATTCTAAGGAGAATGCCTGGGCTCCTGGAGCGTTGCCAGATTGCCTTCAGCTGAGCCCACACCACCTTTCCCGAGGCCCTGAATTCCCATGGCCAGGGAGGGCCAGGCAGAGGTAGATTGGTAGGTGCTGCAGGCAAAGGGAGATGAGGGCCAGGCCTGCTGCACCCCCAGGAGAGCAAAGGAAGTTCAGTGTACCAGTCCCACAGAGAAGGGGTGCCTCCCTCAGAGTGACATCGACCAGATGCTTTGAATAAGGACCAGAGAGTGACAAGATTCGGTTTTCTTCTATGAGCTTCAGACAGGAAGGTGGCCAGTGTACCTGAACTGTGACAGGTTAGTAGAGCCAAGCTGGAATGCTGAAGTTCAGATGCTATGAACCTTTACAAACAGCCCCTCTGGAACTGGGTTTACATTGATCTGTATGATGCAAACATGAACTTTAAGAGTCAGAGGTTTTCTAAAGGCTTGGGGGTGCTTAACCTCCAAAGACAACCAAATCAGACCTCCTACTTGTGTGTAAGGAGACAGAACCTGACCCCTCCTGCCAGCTTGGAAGGCCCTGAGCTGTTAACCCTGGCATGGGCCTTCTCCATCTGTCTCCATACACCCAGGGACTTCGGACTCCCCGTGGGGACCTCTGGGGCCCTGTTCTCTTATTTCCAGGACCTCTCTAATTGGATTTCTTTACAACACTGAGAGGACACCTCTGCAACAGGACACTAAAGAAGCTTGCCCCTATGCTTGGGTTTACTGACTAGTTCCCCTAGGTCCCTCCCTTCACCAAGCAGAGCAGGAACAAGGGTGAAGGAATCCAGGCACTTACCCCACATGACAATGTGCAGGGGACACCAGAGAGCTCAGTGCTCAAGCTCACACCTTCAGATACCGTTTAAAATTGAGACTCAGGCCGGAGACACAGTTTAGTAGTTAAGACTGAGATGAACCCAAAAGTGTCCTTCCTGGGCTTGGCAGGTAGACAGCTAGAAGGGCCACTTTGGATTCTAAACAGGGACATCCTGGCAACCCCACTCTAAGCCAGGGCTTGGGACATAATGTGTCCAGTTATATTTGAGCCTAGGGCAGTGACACTTCACTTCTGATGTGCTGCCCAGAGCTCTGAAGGTGGGAGTTCCCAAGTCCAAGGTCACTAAGCAGGGTAGGGACTAGGCTGAAGTGCTATGTAAACTATTCACCTTGCATGGAAATGTACAGAAAACCAGCCATCAAGTTAGATATCAGCATTTAAAACATCAAAAGTAATGCAGAGAGAGGCAACAAACAAAGTGTCAAAATTCTGCACTTGGATAACAGTGTCCCACTTGGACACTGTAATACTGGCCCTGCTCCCAATAAATCTTTATAAAAGCAAATAGGTGCCAGAAAGACAGGGGGCTTTGCCTATCATACAGGCTCAAACATCTGTCTCCAGACTTTGCTGTCTTATGAGGGCTGGATACCTACTGTTTCCCTTGTGCATCTGGGGTGTGACAGTCACTCTACCCGTCAGTCTGATAGGCTTTCTATGTGAAAAGCTGATTTGGGGCTTTTCAATTCCCAAAGATCACATTGAGTCATCATTCCAAGTGCACGGGGACCAAGGCCTTTTCCAAGGAGAAGAAACCATGGAACCCCAGCTCATCGAGAAGCAATGTTTTCTGGCCCCTGTGCTGTGTAATTGGGACATAGAGTAGCATGGATGATGTGGCCTCCAGAGGGTGCCCTGTGGGAGCCGAGCTAAGGATCAGCCATGCAGCACAAGCAGGAGCCTCCAAACTCGAAATCCCACAGTGGGCGCAGAGAAAGACACACAAGGAAATGAAGGTGGGGGACCAAACAGCTGAGGCACTGGGTAGGGATGTGAGATGCAGACCCTTGTTCTGTGCCTATTAAAAGCAGGGTGCACCTGTAGTGAGGCAGATGTTAAATAGATGAATACAGACAAGGACAGAATAGTAGGTGCTTTTCATAGTATGCTTTCTTAATAAGAAAGATGTAAAGGATTTGTAAATCTTGTAGGAGGGATGTTTTTTGTTTGTTGGTTGGTTGGTTTGTTACCTTCTCAGCTTAAAGAGAAAATGTGCTGCTGAAGGATCTACCTGCCTGCTGTCCTGGTTAGCTCTAACTCAATTTGATAGTCTAGAGTCACATGTGAAAGCAGTCTCAGCTGAGGGCATTTTGACATCAGATGGGCCTTCCTGGGACTGGGGCAGGGATTGTCTGTCTTGTTCATTGATGTAGAAGAGCACAACCCCCACCGGGCATTGGTGGTGCATGCCTTTAATCCCAGCACTTGGGAGGTAGAGGCAGGAGGATCTCTGTGAGTTCAAGACCAGCCTGGTCTACAAGAACTAGTTCCAGAACATCCTCCAAAGCCACAGAGAAACCCTGTCTTGAAAAACCAAAAAAAAGAAAAAAAAAGAAGAAGGAGGAGGAGGAGGAGGAAGATGAGGAGGAGGAGGAAGGAGGAGGAGGAGCACAGCCCACCTTGGGTCACACCATCTCTGGGATTTATAAGCAAGTCAACTGAGCAGGAGACCAAGATTGCCAGCAGGAGGCATCCTTCCTGGTTTCCGCTTCAAGTTCCTGCTTGAGTTCCCTCAGTGATGGGACTGTGACCTGGAAGGGTCAGCCAGATAAGCCCTTCCTCCCCAGAGTTGATTTATCTCAGAGTGTTTCATCACAGCAATAGAGGGAACTCAGAAGCTTGCCTTGAGGGCTCCTGGCTGGAGGCTCTGGCTCTCAGTGTGTTGCAGGAACTTAGGGTCAGTTCCCCATGACCCTGAGATAACCTGTCCTGAGTGTAATGTGACCCTTCACCACCAACACCCCAAGAATGACAGAAATATACACAAGAGCAGAGGTCTCAGCAATCAGAGCAGCCTTGTGCTGAGTGTGGGGTCTTTATTCTTCAGGACTCCAGGCTCTTATAATGGCCAGCAGCAGAGAGAGCAGAGCAGGGATGAGTGCTGCCCTCAGCCACACCTCCTGCAGGGGTCCAGGGTGCAGAGCTTCCTTCCCAGAGCTTGGATTGCTTCAAAATGTGCATTCTGGGAAGAAAAGAAAGGTCAAGGTGAATGGGTCATCCCCACCAGGGTTGCCTGGCTTACAAGACCAGCACCTGGCTGCCTTCTTCTGGAGTCACCGGGCAATGTGAACCTTCCAAAGCCTGCAAGAGGCACTGTGCATCCTTGCTGGCATCACCAAGCAAGATAATTGGACCTCTGGTGGTCCTTGCAGGGGTAGTGAGATAGTACCTGGAAGGGAGCCAGAGCCAAGTGACCTGCCAATCTTTGGGCAATGGCCAGCTCCTGCCACTGCCTCTGACTATCCTCAGTCCTCCCCTGGCTCTGCTGAAGGAGAGGAGCCTGCCCATGGCACACCTCCATTCAGCTGGGGCACTGTAGTCTGTTACCAGGCCGTAGTGCACATCTGGCCTCTTTGGGTGCCAGCCCAGGAAGGTGGCTTGTAGAGATGTGACCTCTTAGAAGGTGAGCCAGCATTTGGTTGTGACAGATGGCTCACAGTAGGTGCCCCACTAAGATGTGGTGGGTTAGGCTTGGGTAAAACAGGGTTGGCAAGACACCCATGTGCCTGGACATCTGCTGTTTGCACATGACCTAACCCAGCGATTCTCAGGGTATTTGTCTTGCAACACCCTCCCTTCCTAGAGAGGGTAAGAGAGGCAGGAGAGCAGGGAGGAACAAGGGCACAAGCACAGTCATCTGTCCACTGATCTGCTGTGAGCATGTCAGGTGACAAGGAACTATAGATGTTTGATAAAAACAGGCTCAAAATCAGTCCAGTGCCACAGCTCCATGGTGACTCTGCTTCACACCAGTTTCCACCGTGTGTGTGTGTGTGTGTGTGTGTGTGTGTGTGTGTGTGTGTGTGTGTGTGTGGAGAGAGAGAGAGAGAGAGAGAGAGAGAGAGAGAGAGAGAGACAGAGAGAGAGAGAGAGACAGAGAGAGAGACAGAGAGAGAGACAGAGAGACAGACACACAGAAGGAGAGAGACAAAGAGACACAGAGAGACAGAGAGACAGCGAGAGTGAGAGAGAGCAAGAGAGAGAGAGAGAGACAGAGAGACACACATAGAGAGACAGATAGAGAGACAGAGAGAGAGCAAGAGAGAGAGAGAGAGAGAGAGAGAGAGAGAGAGAGAGAGAGCCTGCATCCTACTTGTATGTTGGGGGAGGAGTTTAGGCAGAAATCAGACTAAAGTTTTGTTCCTCAGGAGACATTTGCATTGTTTTGTGTGTGTGAGTGTGTGTGTGTGTGTGTGTGTGTGTGTGTGTGTACATGTATGTATATCTCTACATTTATTTAATTTGTATGTGTGCATATGTGAAGGGAGGCATGCCAGTGCACAGTGCACGGTCAGAAGACACTTGGTGGAGTCAGTTCCCTTCAGTTCAGCCCCATATGGGTTTCAGGAATGGAACCCATGTCACCAGGCTGGGCAGCAAGTGCCTTTATCTGCTGAGCCACCTCCCTAGTGCTACCTTGCTGTTGAGACAGGGTCTTTACTGGCCTGGATCTCACCAGGCTAGACTGACTGGTCAACCTAGAGAAATGCCTGTGTCTGTCTACCTAGTAATGAGAGGGTCCAAGCATGTACCATCACCACACATGACTTTTTGACATGGTGTCAAGAATCAACTCATGTCCTCGTGCTTGTGTGGGAAGCATTTTCCTGACTGGGTCATCTCCCTGGCCTTCGGAACACATGTTTATATTTTATAGAAAGGGCCAGCCACTGGTCACTTGCTGTCCCTGATATGAGGTCTCCCATGTGAGTCCTCCAACACGGAATAGTGACAATGCTGTTGTCCTGCTAAGGTCCAGCCACATGGAAGGACAGAGCTGCCCTGGGTACCACCGGTTGGCCTTACCTGTCTCCTGCAGGGGCTTGAAGCACCAGGGCACATTACGGATGCTGGAGTCAAAGCAGCAGCCACGGTTGTTGCACTGCTCTTCAGTGACGCTGGGGTAGCCACAGTCCACCCTGACTTTTGCTGGGACCATACACTGGTTTGGAGCTGTCCAAATGAAACCCAGTCAGCTGCCAGACTACATGTTTGAGGTTCCTTCCTGCAGAACCCTCTCCACCCTTCCTCCTGATTTCAAAGACAGTGACAGTGTTGCCCCACAGGGGATGTCCAGAGAAAAGCAGTTCATTGTGAGTGAAGCTCCCTGGATGTCCCCGACAGTGAAGAGTGGGAATCCTGAGCTAAAATCATCCTGGGCTGTTGTTAGTTCTTTTCTGAGTTGTTGACCACCCATCACTGAACCTGACAAGCATCCTTTGACTGTCAGGTGAAACCACTGGAATGTGTTGCCCTAACAGACCCCTAGCTGCTACCACCCCAAAGCTAACAATGTGACCGTATAACATCAGAAGCTGTGGCAAAGCCCCCATCCTCTGTTGTAGCCCTCACATCCCCTTCTGTGTACTCGGCAAATGCCTGAATTTAGGACAATCTTTTGTTGTGTCTATAGAGCTTCTTGCTGCTACTATCATGGTGAAAGGGACATTTTCCTGGCCATAGCCACTCATATTGACTGGTGATAAATCTTTTTTTTTTTTTTTTTGAGACAGGATCTCATGTAGCCCAGGCTGGCCTTGAACTTGCTGCACACTCATGGATTTGGAAAGATAGCTCTGGTTTACACATACTACTGAATGCTAACTCAAGGAACTTGGCCATTTGCCCAGTGTCCCTCACTTGGCTTAATTATTCCACCTGGTCAGAAAGTCATGAATGGGTCTATATACCCTTCAGCTGGCAGGGTCCCCAGGAATCTAGATGCCCTTCAACTGGCACTGTCCATGGGAATCCAGGGACTCCTGAACCCCGGAACAAGGTCCCTTCCTTAATAGATCCATGAGAACTTCCCCTCCACAGGGGAAAGTGTCCCAGGAGGTTTCATGCCATAGGGAAGAATGCCATGTGGACTGTTCTAATGTCTCTGCTTCAGAATCCACCACATGGCGGTTAGCTTGTCCCGTCCAAGCTGTGACCTTCCTCCATCTCCAGTGTCCATGCTTCATGGTCACATGCTTGTCCGTATGTGACCCAAAGCCTGCCTTCTCCCACCTGCTGATTTCCACGATGAAAGTGGAAGCCCAGCAAACTTCCACAGCTCCCCCTCCTCATTGGATCCATCATGCCTTCTTCAGTTACTCCAGACCTTGACCTGGGGCTCTAAGTGACCTTTTCAAACTTCAACCTGGCATCAGCTTCCAGATGCTCTTACATGCTTGGGGCATGTCTTCACCTTGGACAGGTGTGACCTGGCGAAGGTCATACACGATGTCTCTCAGCTTGGCTCCTCTCACCCAGAACTGTGATTCAGTGGTTTCTCTAAACTATGTGGAACTTCTACTGCCTTCTTAACTGTTTACTTTTTGTTCTGGTAACTCACCAGGACGGTGTTTAAAGACTATCCCAGCTCAGAAATCTCCAATAAAGAAGAGAATGAGAGGCACTGAGCACCAGCCATCCCACCCACCGCAGCCCTGGTTCCCACCCAGCTGCAGACTCTGGCTGAGGAGGAGAGAGGATGCTCACTGAGCATCCATTATCTTGTCTGTGAAATGGGACAGAAAGAGCCACTGTGTAGCACTGCTGCAAGAAAACAGGTGCCTGGTAAATGGTAATTAGTTATTAAATTGATGTACAAGGTAGACAGGTGTTCTGTGTCCCTCCCCCTGCTGAGAGCTCCCAGCCTGGTACCCAGGGACCCAGATAGGTACTTACACAGGCCAACATACTCTGCAGCTATCCCAGAGGACCCTGCAAGCAGGACCAGCAGCATTAGCCAGAGGGCTCTGGTCTCCATGGCAGCAAGCAAGCTTGGGGATCAGCACACAGGATGTGCAGGGTCACAAGGATGGCCCTTTTATACCCACGTGTTTGCTGGGTTCTGTGGACTCTGGCCTCAAGCTCCACCACCCTCTCTCTTGGGGAATTCCAGAAGACTCCTCCCCCATCCTAAGTCAGGGGATGGGGATCGGGGAGAAGGACCAGCCTGGGGTTGGTCCAGCCACTACAGGATCCAGTCGGGGAGCAACGTTTGTCAGTCATTGTATGAACCTAGTGTGCAAGAAGGCTCTGTGAGGCTGCAAGGGGCAATCAGTCTTGTGGTGCCAATCTCCTCACAGAAGCAATTCAGAGGACCCTGGGTCACTTAGTCCACAGCACCAGTGACACCTAAAACACAAATGACAACTATTCTGGACACCTTGGTGTCTCCCTTATCTGTTACTCTTAAAGGCAGAAACTCTGGTGCTGCACTATCTCCAGGAAAGCCATTTTATTATTAACTATACTTTAATAAATACCTGAAATACATTTATTTGGTGTATTTTAATAAAGATAATATACATTTGGTTCTTAAAATGAAATAATAGTAAGTCCCCCTTCCTGTCCAGAGACATGGATTTTCAGCACCTCTAGTCTCTAGAGTCGAGTGGATTTTTTAAAAATTTACTTACGTGTGTGTGTGTGTGTGTGTGTGTGTTGGTGTGTGTATGCCTGCATGTATGCAAGGGCATGCAGAAGTCAGAAGAGATATCAGGTCTTCTAGAACTGGAGTTATAAACCTTTGTGAGCCGCTATGTGGGTGCTCAGAATCAAATTTGTGTACTCTGAAAAAGTAGCCAGTGCTCTTAACCACTGAGCCACCCTCCAGAACCTCCTAAGTATATTTTAACCCAAGAAGGTACAGACTCTTCATCTTTGTCCAGTCTGTCTTGCCTTACTTTCAATAAGTGTTCAACATTGGAAACCAGCCTAGACAGCCTGTAAGGATGAGGCTGGTGAGAGTAGACCTGGCTCCTGAAGGAAGAAACTGAGGCCAGTGGCTGAGGCTACACATCCATTCTTCATGGATCTTCCTTGCCTGGTGTCATCAACAGGCTTGTTGCATCATCCATAGGCTTTCACGGGGACCACCTGAGAACCCTCTGGCACATTTTGTCCATCACCCCACAAAACGGCTACATCTGGCTGTTCGAACTTGGTGTCCACATTGGGCATGTATAAGAACGGTACCCAAAGGGGCATCCAGGAGTCATCCTTGACTGACTGACCAGTGGAAGCCTGCAGTCTGTTCCTGGCATCAGAGATACAGCCTTCCACATGGGGAGAGCATAGAATAGGGAGAGCACGGTCAGAGTACACAGGGCTGAATCAAAGACCAGACATAGCATGCTGATACTGGGACCTCATGACACCCAGCAGTGCCCTGGAGATCACAGCCTGGAAAGGAGTTAAAAACCTTAAGGCAGGAATTGGGGCATAGAAGAGCTGTCAGGCTGAGGTGACCTCTAACTGGGTTTTGAGGCATGGGTATGAGTTAGGTAGTTGAGTGAGGGTCAGAAGAAGGGTATAGAAGTGGTACCACCTGCTTGGTGACACCAGCATCCCACAAAAATGCAGTCCTTGAGGCAAGAGAAGGCAGAACATGGTTCTGTCTCTCCCTTTTCTCAAGTTACCACTCTTGGTTGTCTGAGCCAGCAGTTAGGTGGAGGAAGAAGGCAAAGGCCAAGCAACGCTGCCAGGAATTCCTGCTGGCCACCTGTCACTCGTTCTGCAGCTGCACTAGGTGTGGTCCCCCTCCCATCCCCTGTGAATTCTTCTCTCGCCTCCCAGCCCTTCTGAGTCATGAGGACCTAGACGTGAGTATTTGGGGAGGCAAACACCATGGCTGGTTCAAGGGTTCCCCGGTCTTTTAGTGGCAAATGCAAAAGTGACATACTAGCTGCAGAAGACGATCCCCACATAGGGCTGAGTCTCCTGCCCTGAGTACAGAGGCAGTGTCCTCCCATCACTGTCAGAAGGTATAGGCCCTGGTGTTCTAGGAAAGCAATGCCCAGCTTAAAGAATAGTCGGGCCTCGCCTCAGAGATCCCTGGTTCCAGATGTTTGTAGGTGGGTGGGGCTGTGGCATGGAACCGTCTCCCAGGAATACCTTATGGAACAAGAGATAAGTCTAAAACACAGCAGCTGACAGCCTTGCAGCAGGGCACTGAATCACACGCGCCACCCTGCCTTTCCTCTGCACGTTCATGGCTCTTACCACACACTGACAGCAGCCACCTCAGGAGAGCCAGTCTGTGTGGCCTCGGGGGTGGGGTGGGGGACCTTGAGTCTTCAGGGAAGCCGAGAGCCCTTCCCTACTAGACCAGGAGGCACACAGCTTTTCTCAGATGTTCACAAACACAAAACTGCGGGTGTGGGTTCAAAGCCCTGGACAGATGGGATGGGAAACCCCTGGCCACAATGGCTGCCCACCAGCAATCCAGATGAGCCGCAGTCTCTTTAGGGTACCAGTCTTCACCTCTGTGAACCAAGATGGTGTCACAAGGATTTCAAAATGTGCTGGGTTGGTCAGAAATAAGATCCTAGAGGGTGCAACTCAGTAAATAGTGATACTACCAAACGGGAGTAAGGGTGACCCAACTCCAACTGATGGGCATTCTTTTAGGAGGAGGAAAAGGCGCAGAGACAGGGGACAATGCGAGCAGAGACATGGAAGAAGGTGACCAGATAACAATGGGACAGAGACGGGAGGGACAAGTTCACAAGCCAAGGAGTGCCAACAGCAGCCACCAGGAGTGAAGAGCAGCAAAAACGTCCCCTGCCTCTTGAGCCAGGTATGGTGACACACACCTTTAATTCCAGCACTTGAGAGGCAGAGGCAGGCAGATCTTTGTGAGTTCGAGGCCAGCCTGGTCTACACAGTGAGTTCCAGGACAGCCAGAGCTACATAGTGAGACCCTGTCTCAATCAAATGAAGTCTCCTGCCCAGAGTCTATGCAGGGAGCAGTGCTCTGCCAACACCTTGAACCTGGGCTCAGGGGCTTCGGGGTTGGAGAGCCAAGTCTCTGTCAGGTGACCCACCTCTATGGTCCTTTCTATGGTAGCCACTGACTCTGAGTCCATATCAGTCTCTGCTCCAGGCAGGAAGGGCAAAGCATCTGGAACTTTCCAAGGCTCATCTCTAGTGGCCTCCCCTCTGGCGGCCTCCCCTCTGATGGCCTCTCCTTTGGGGGTCTGTCCTCTGGTAGCCTCCCCTCTGCTGGCCTCCCCTCTGCTGGCCTCCCCTCTGCTGGCCTCTCCTCCAGTGGCCTCCCCTCCCAAGGCCCCTCCTCTGGTGGGTCACACCATCAAATGTCTGTGTTTGTCTCTCATTCCCTGGTAACTATGCTGACTCTTCATTGAATGAATGGCCTAAAGTTGTAAACAATGCTGTCCAAATGCATGTGATCATGGAAACTCTAAACTTTTACAGAAAATACATGAAACCCAGATCATTGGTCAAGAATTTGTAAAGAACCTACATTAAAAATAGGGAAGATACAACATGATTTTTTTTTAAAGACCAAAAAAGGGGGGTGGGAAATACACTCTAAATACATCCAAGTAAGAGGCCCAGCCTCGTTTCGCAGTTCGGAATCACAGAACTAGAGTCGGCACACCCTTGCCTGCACGCTGGTGCGGGTGCTTGGAGAGTGTGACTTCCACTGTGTCAGGTACATTGGAAAAGCCTGCGTTCCAATAGGAAGAAACTGCCTGTCAACAGAGAGTCAGTTCCAAGGCATGTTAGACCCATGTTCACAAGAATGTGTAAGATCTACTTTTCTTGATATAAAGAAATTTCAAAGACTAATATGAGTGTACACTGAAAATATTGCACTTCATTTCTGGTCATTAAAAAAACAGCAAATATTCTACCACCTGATGCTTATAATTAAGTGTGGGATTGAGACACAGTGCCTTCAGAGTGCTTCTGGAGAGGGAAGAGGAAAATGGCTGTCATCACGAGCTTCAGTTGTCAACCTGACAGACCTGGGAAGAGGGAACCTCAACTGAAGAATTGCCTGCACCTGACTGGGGCAAGTCTGCAAGTTGATGGAAGATGGCCCATTCCACTGTGGGCGGTACTATCCCTAGGCAGGTGGGCCTGCACCATACAATTAAGCAAGCTGGGCAAGCCAGGGCAAGCAAGCCTGGAAGCTTCTGTCCTCTTGTGGTCTCTCTGGCCTGCAAGTGCCTACATTGAGTTCCACCTGCCTTGGCTTCCCTTGATGACAGACTCTAAAATGTAAGATGACGTAATTTTTCCCCAAGTCTCTTGTAGTCCGTGTTTTATCACAGCAACAGAGATGCAAACAGGGACAGTGGCAAAGAAGTACTTTCAGAATCCCATTTCTTTATTAAGAGCCATCAAGACAGATAAAGCAGAAGCCAGCATCCCAGTAGATAGCCGCTGCGGTCCACATTGTTTGAGGAAATACATTTGAAAAACTTAAAGTTTACATTGAACAAATCCCAAGAACAATGAGGGGCGGTGGAGCAGGGGAGTCTCTGATGAGCAGCCAGGCTTAGGCTCGGATCCTGGTGTGAAGTTATTTTTACATCCAACCTGGAGAACTGGTCAACACCACAGAGTCTCATCTTGTCAGAAGTGAGGGGCCCACACTAAGTCCCACCCAGCACCAAACCTCACAGGGAAGAGCATTGTCTCAGATATTAACCTCTTGATTCCTGGGACCTTCTTAGGACAACCTCAGCTTTCTCTCTCACCATGCACTGGGAAATGACACATTCAGCTATAGCAGAAGGTGCTTAGTAGGACGGCCTTATGGGATGCTGATGGAGTTGAAAATGTCCTGGTGTCATATGCCATCTGTGTGAGGTTGACATAAAGTAGCCTACTTGTTCTCTCCTCAGCTATCATGAGCAGTACTCCTGACTTTCATAACCAGGCCATCCCTGGCCAAGAAACGAAGGAAAATTGTCCCATTCTCCAACAGATACTAATGAAAATGGTTTTTAAAAATCGGGTAGAACTGTAAGATGCTGGAGGAGACTCAAGCCTTACGAAAACACCTTACAGCTGGATCTTATGGAGGCATTTTCTCAGCTGAGGCTCCCTCCTCGCTGATGATTCTAGCTTGTTTCAAGTTGCCATAAAACCAGTACAGATGGTGGCACACACCTTTAATCCCAGCACTCAGGAGGCAGAGGCAGGTGGATCTCTGTGAGTTCAAGACCAGCCTGATCTATAAGAACTAGTTCCAGGACAGCCTCCAAAGCTACAGAGAAACCCTGTCTCGAGAAAAAAAAAAAAAAAAAAAAAAAAAAGGTACAGCTGTATCCCTTCCGCTAATTAGAGTGGGCTTGTTGTAACATGCTGTGCTTGTTCATCTTGTGTTTCCTGTGTCCATGGCATCAGGAGAGCACATTGAGCGAATGTGCCATCTAGTCTGTGTAGGAGGGTGCCCCGGGTGACATGTGCACAGCAGTTGGTCAAGGATGTACTTCTAAGACCCTGTCCTGTTATTGACTGTATTAGCTGAAGCATGGGGTCTGCTTGGAGTACAGACTGCATTCCTGAGCTGGCAGGGAGCAGGACTGTGGAATGACTTAGCGAGTGGTGGGGAAGCAGAAGGGGGCTCTCTGGACCAAGTGCACCCTGGTGTGTCAGCCTTGCTAGGAGCCATCTCAATGAGTCACACAGAACAAAGCAGGGTGCTGCTCTGAGTTCTAGGAAACTTCTACTCACTGTCCCAAGAGCAAACAGATGATTGCTGAGTGCCTGTTGACCCAGGAGGACAAATGTCAACTATGTCTTCATGAAATGTAGAATAAGAGCAGATGGGGGTGGGGGGTGGGGAGTCCCTTGCATTTCACAACATCCACCAGATCTAGTACCAGAATCTTCTCCAATAGGGCCAGCAGTGGCCAGCTGTACAGCCTGGCAGACAGAGGGTTTTACTGAGTTCAGGGGCGAATGAATGCAGGGACAACCTCAGGAAAGGTGTGGATTGCCAAGACGTCACAGCCACAGAAAGGAAGAGTCAGAGGGACCAAGCCCTTCAGGGACTACAAGGCCTATGTCAGGCAGCTCTGTATTGGCTTTCAGGACAGGCTTGCTGGCTCCCTCTGCTAGAGGGAGAAGTGTCTCATAGCTCCCACCTGCTAGGAGGCTGCACTAGGAACTACAAACACTTTGCTGTGTGATGCTTCATTAGGAGACAACGACCTTAAATCTCTTCCCACTCATGGGCATGCCCCTGTCACCAAGGATGCTTTCTCTCCTGGCACTCACTCACCTGCTGGGTTACCCCACCACAGAACTGAAGCAAATCGTGAGGTCTGGGGTCAACCGGCTCCTGATCGAAAATACATGCATGGTCTCTATACCCTACTTGTCCCATTTTCCACACCTGCTCACTAAGGTCCATCATAGATTAGCCACACTCCCAGATCCCTCGTGGCCAGCTGGTTTGTATATGTCTTGGGGGAGTTTTACTAGTGAGTTAATATTTGCTGAGTTCCTGCAGGCAGAAATACTATTAAACAAAGGACAAACAGTCAATATTTATTAGCCACCGCCATGTGCACAGTCTCCAGCCAGGTGTTGTAGAAGACAGGAAGATGACATTGTGGCCACTGCTGACAAAACGATGGCTGTGGAAGGGCATCTGAAATTCCAACCCCAGACAGCAATTCCACCCATCAGGTCCCTGGTCTCTGGTAGCTTGATATATTGGGAAGGATTGAGTGGCTGACGTTCTCATATCCAAACATGTGCAGTGGGTTGAAGAGAAAGAACAGGGCTATGTGGCCTTGGGACTAGCATACCACTTCATCTGGCAGAGGCAAAGATGGCTCTGAGCTGGTTCTGCTGAGCTGAAGGATGTGATGGAGGAGCAAGAAAAAGAAAGCAACGGGAGATGCTACTAAGGCAGGGGACATGGGAGGATCCAGAGGGACTCAGAGCTAAGTGTGGAAAGAGACCCAGGCTGGAAGGCCTCAGCTCAAGAGCCAAGACACAGCATTTAGGGCCTGAGTCTTTCACGTTTGCTGAGTAGAGCAGTTACTGTTCCCATATGCCACCTGGTGCTGTCACTGGGATTGATAAATGTAACTGACCAAACAGGACTTTCTTTTTAATCCCAGTGACCATTAGTGTGATAAGAATTAGACACGACTTATCACTGGATACAACTGTCATGCTGGCTCACTTAGAAAAAGTGATTAAAAAAAAAAAAGAATAGGAGTTTTATAACCTGAAGATTTCCCCCTTTTCTTCTGTTGCAAACCATATCAAATCATTTTATTATATCATCCTTTTCTATGTGAACTATGTTTTGAAAGAAGGAAGAGGAGGAAGAGGAAAAGGAAGAAGGAGATGTTGATCGTAATGATTGACAGGAGAAAGGCAGGACAAATCTCATTCAATGCTAATATCATAATTTCATATTCACAGAAGACGTCACAGAAAAACTCAGAGAGTGAAACGGGTGCGTGGATCTACATGAAGGGTTTCTTCACAGATGAAGTCTCGTGTCCTCCTTTGAGAGAGGTGGGAAAGCAAAGAGCTCTGTTGAGTTACTTGGTCGTTGTTGTGTCTAAATACCTGAAACAACTTAATGTAATCATTCTTGATCTTCCAAATGCTTCGACCCTTTAATATAGTTCGTTCCTCATCTTGTGGTGACCCCTCCAACCATAAAATTACTTTCAGTGCTACTTCATAACTGTAACTGTAATTTTGCTTCTGTTATTAATATAAATATTTGTGTTTTCTGATGGTCTTAGGTGACCCCTGTGAAAGGGTTATTCAACCCCCAAAGTGGCTGAGACGGACAGGTTGAGAACCACTGACTTAAAGGATGAAGGACTTATTGGGCTTGAGGCTTTACAAGGTCACTTGACTCCATATAGTCAGATAAAACATGTTAATGGTAGGATATGTGGAAGAGCCCCAGTATGCCACTGTCACTCATTACGGTTATGGACATCCTGTATAACAAACGCCACGGGCATTTAACATGAGGGACATTTAGGCTTGCTCCACTGTGTTGGCCAAGCCCACTCTTCACACCACTCTGACTTCCCTCCCTGGGCAGAGCTTTGGCCTCAGTTGTCCTTGAGTTTCTCCCCCAGCCTCATCTACTAGGGGAGGGTGAAGCTGCTCCCTGCTCACCTCCCTAGTGGCCCACAAGACAGAGCGTAGCCTTTGCAGGGGTTCAGTGAGCAGAATTATGCTTGGATAATAAACATTGATGCCCTGGCCCAAAGCACACACATCAGAAGCGTGTGTCCCAGCGCTGTACTGTAAAGTCAGATATTAGTCATCAGTGATTGCCTGCCCCTAGGCAGCCATGGGGCTCCTGGGGGATCAGAACATTGTCTCCAAGGCTGCACAGTTGCTTGTTCTTCTGTCTTGACAGACCCCAGTAAAGCAGCTGCAGGCAGGATCCTGGACGGGCTCCCTCTGGGGCTATGAGGGCTATTTAGATTATGATTAATACTCCTGTGTGCCCAGGTACATGGCAAACAACATAGCCATAAAGCAGAAGTGCTGATAAGTAACTCGTGGGTCATTAGGAGACTTCTGAATGATAAGGACTGGGGAGCACGAGGAGCCGGGGTGCCCACCCTTCCTGACCCGACACACCTCCCACGGTAACCAACACAAAAGATCTTCAAACCCTTGCAAAATCCCCTAAAGTCACGTACAGGGACTTGTGGCACGGCATAAAGTGAAAGGGGAAGAATACTGAGATGGTTCATCAAAAATGTAATTTATATCAGGATCCTATTTTTCTTTGTGGGGACACTTTGCTCTGCTGTAGAGAGTTTTAAGTCAATCTGCCGGAGAACTAGCCCATTGGAAAATTCTAGGCGCCTCTTGGGTTTGACTCGGGTTTGCCGCCCCCCTCATTAGACCCTGTGCATTTCCTGACCTGCAATCCATTCCCTCTCTGCTCTTCCTGAGACATGCTGAGTAACTGGCATCAGTGGATTATTACCAAGCAAGGTTTTTTAAGAACATCCAAAAACCAGAAGTGATTTAACCCCCAGGCCTCAGAGCTGGGAGCAGGGGCTGCAGTATTAATATCAGACGAGATAGACATCAAGCAAACACAGTATGGAACTTGACAAAGAGGGACATCTACAGCCTAGGTGTGACAAGCACCCTGCTATGGGGACTGGGAAAGCCCATCAGCCCCATAATCCAGGAACCATGAAGTTGGAACAGAAATGGTCCAAAAGCACCATTGGCAGGGGAAACACACTGAGATAAGAGAAGCTAAGTGGACAAAACATATTTACATAACATATTTACAGAGTGTAATCAAGAAGCTGAGCCTATGGTTGTGTACATCAAACTCTAATCCCAAAATAACACAACCTCTTACATCCCCAGCATTTAATAGCGTATTTGTTCACAAAGAAAACAGAAAATTCTATAAAGTGGAAATGTGATAGTCACTTTATGATCAGGCTTGTCAAAACCAGGAAATGTTGACATTTTAAAAGAGCAATGGGCCAGCAAGGTGGCTCAGGAGGTAAAGGCACTTGCCACTCAAACCTGGCAATCTGAGTTCGATCCCTGGAATCTGTGTGTAAAGTGGAAGAGACCAGGCTCAACAGACTTGCCCTCTGACCTCTGTGTACATGCCATGGCTCATGTGCCCCCCCCCACACACATATTATAGTAGTAAGTAAACCTGAAAACAAAAAATTGGGCAAGATGGATAAATTCCTCGGAAGATAACAGCTCCACCCGAGTGTCCCAGCGGAGACATAGGGCTGAAGGATGCTGGGCAAACAGAAGTTCTGAGGAGCAGGCCCATCAGGGTCTCCATCCTTAAAGTGTCTGAGAGTCCTGAAGGCCTTACACACCATGAAGTTCTCACGCTGCAATGGCTGCTCTAGAGGAAACCACAGATAAACCCACGGGTGTCCCTGAAGGTGTCACAGAGGGAGATATGGGCGGGTGTTGAAGGCATGGATCTCCCAGAAGAAAATGTAATAGGAAGTGTTTGCACCTCGGGTTAGGCAGATGTCTTTAGATAGGACACAGAGAATGAGTCACACATACACACTCTCACACACACACACCTGGATTTCAACAAAATTAGAGGAATTTACTCTTTGCCAGAGACTGCCAAAATAAACGAAAGGATGAGCCATCAACAAGAATTAAATATCTGCTCACCACAGTGATAGGGAGGGGACTTGTTTGTTTGCTGGGTGTAAACCTGGCCTGAGCTGGAACTCACTCTTCGGCCAAGGCTGGCTTCAACCTGGCAGCCACCTTGCGCCCTCAGCCTCTCAAGTGCAGGGATTACAAGGTGAACCCCACACTCGGCTCTGGGAGAGGAGTTGTATGTAGGATGTAAGAACTCTGACAGAAAAAACAAAAAACCACACCAATTAAAAATGTGTGAGCTGGGGCTGGCAAGATAGCTCAGTGGGAAAAGGCACTTGCTGCCAAGACTGAGGATCTGAGTTCAATCCTTTCACAATGAAAGGAGAGAACCAACTCCCTTAAGTTGTCTCCTGAATTCCACAGACCTGCCCTGGTATGTGCATGCCCAAATAAAAATCATTTTTCAATATCAAGAAAGTAAAAATAAACTACCTAGACACTTTTGCCAAAGACTACGGGGGGGGGGGTGCCCATGAGATGTTCAACACCACTTGTTAATTGAAAACAGCAAGTTAAGATAAAAGGGGGCTGTCCTATCACATGCACTAATAGTATCAAGGGCTGGATGAACACGCAGAGCATCTGGTCCCCTCACCCATTGCTTGTGGGCAGGAGAAATGGTGCGACCTCAATTGTCCTGACTCTTACAAAGTTCAACATACCCCTAGAAATGGTGGGTGTTTATCCTAGTTGTCAATCATTTACCAAAGTAAGTCCAAAGACTTGGGGCCCAGGGGCTCCTGGCGGCTTCCTCTATAATTAAGATCTGGAAGTAACTCAAAAGCCCATCCAAACACCCCACTGTGGAGTGCTACTCAGCGATAGTAAAGAACAAAGCTTCCTTACAAGCAACAGCCTGGTGAGTGTAAAGGCAGGGGGCGGTGTCTCTATGAGAAAGCCCAGTCACAGCTGCAGGGCACACTTACAGGAAGTTCTGAAAGAGACAGAGCCAGGGAGAAAGCAAGCTGATTATCTGGTTCTTGGAGAGGCAGGCAGTAGACACAGAGCTTTACTCGGGGGCAAAATGATGGTCTGTGTTTGACTGGGATAGTATTTACACATTTGACTGGGATAGCATTTCTCAAACTTGATGAATTTGCTTACTTAATTTTTATTAGTTTTGTTTTTTGAGACAGGGTTTCTGTGTGTAGCCCTGGCTGTCCTGAAACCTGCTCTGTAGACCAGGCTGGCCTCGAACTCACTGAGGTCCTCCTGTCGATGCTGGACAGCTACTTAACTTAAATTTTAATGCGCACAACCCACACATTAACACGTCTGATTTTAAATAATAGTCCATAACTATTATCCCTATGAGTTCCACTAATGAAAAGGCACTGGGTTGGTAACAGGGTGGCTGGATACTGAGGTTGAAGGCAGGCTGCTCCCTGAGTCGGCCAGCAGAGGGCACCAGAGAACAGTGGCTGCCAAGTGGGAACTGGAGACATGAAATGGCCCTTCCTTCTTCAGCACCACACTTTTTTTTTTTTTTTATTGTGCTACATGAATATCAAATTACTGAGTGCTGAGCAAAAAAATAAATATGGGGGCTACTGGCCATGAGCCTTTGGGAAAACCTGGCAGTTGTGACCGAGGACTGTGTCCTGTCCTCGGAGTCTCCAGGAGACCCAGTGGGGTTGGGGTGGGTCCCCTCCAGCAGGGAGGGCTACCGAGCAAGAGGACTCTTCTCTCCCAATCTGCATGACTAACCTGGAAGCCGAAGCTGTCCCGTGGGAAGCTGGGACTCCCTCCCTCCCAGGGCTGGGGGTCTGGGAAAGTGGAAGGGGCTGGAAAGGGTGACAGTTGACAGTATTGAAGGGCGGTGTGTGCGTGCGTGCGTGCGTGCGTGCGTGTGATCCAGGGAAGGTGAATTGAGGCCCGCAAACCCCTTGTTCATCTGCTTCCTATCAGATTGACAGCTGCAAGACCCCTTCCACCAGGCTCTGCCCTGTCTGCTTCTCAGAGGTACTCCATGCGATCTCGGGCACAGTGGAGGCCTATGAAGGCAGATGGCACGGAAGGACAGGCAGAGGCTACTGAGGGGTCCTGGGGGGAGGGGGATGAGGTGGAAAAGACAGCATTTGAGGGCGGGTTTAAAGGGAAAAGAGGCTGGTTTTCGATTGATTCAAGAGTCACTATTGCTCCAGAGGCAGGAGGAGCCTGTTGGTGGCCCTCTGGGGAAGGCAGAGGGTGACACAATCTGAGCACGGAAAGATGTCTCATGGTCAGCTAACTCCTAGTGTGGGGCAATGTGGGGCAAGCAAGAGTTATGAGAGCATGATCAGGCTCCAAGCCTCTGACTGACAAGCAGAGCCCAAAATGATGAAGACAGCTGTGCTGTGTTTCCTCAGATTGACAAGGGTCATGGTAATTTTGGAAGATGAGCCTCAACTGACAAGAGTTCCCTATCAGACTGCTCTGTGGTCAAGCCTGTGGGGCATTTTCTTGATTGGTGATTGATGTTGGAGGGTGCCCTGGTGTATAAGAGAGCAGGTTGAGCAAGCCAGAAGGAGCAAGCCAAAAAACAGCGCTCCTCCATGGCCTCTGCATCACTTCCTGCCTCCAGGTTCCTCCTTTGAATTCCTGCCCCGACTTCCTTTCATGATGGTCCATGATCAGAATGTGTAAACTAAATAACCCCTTGCCTCCCAAGTTGTTTTTGGCCAGTGTTTTCTCATAGCAACAGAAAAGCAAACTATAACGCTGTTCTTGGATAGCCACACAGCTGAATAGGATGGCTCCAAGAATGAGGGAATCATTTCACCGGAGTTTCCCAAGAAGGAGGAGGGGTTGGAGTGGGGCAAACCAGTGGTCCAGGCCTTAGTCCTGGACCTCAGGATTTCCCCCAGGCAGCAGAAGTAGGCCACTGGGTGATGCTAACCAGTCGGCTTGGGCTGCAGAAAGGAAAGGGGATGAAACGTTTATCAGAAGCCAGCCTCGTGCCATCCTGCACCCTCCTAGCTGCTAGATGGAGACCACCAACAGTTCTTAGACCAGTGGTTCTCAACCTTCCTAACGCTGTGACCCTTTAATACAGTTCCTCATGTTGTGGTAAGCCCTCCAACCATAAATTTATCTCTGATGCTGCTTCACAACTGCAATTTTGCTACTGTTACGAATCGTAATATAAATATTTTTGGGAGATAAAGGTTTGCCAATGGGATCGTGACCCACATGTTGAGAACCCAAGCCTTAGACAATGCAGTGAGGACAGGGTTTGTGCTAGAGGCTTCCCTGCCCAGATTTGCCTCACTGCAACACTGTTTCCTCTGTCAGCAACTTCCATTTGAAGGTGTTATAGAGGATGCTTTTGAGCCAAGAAACACCATGTTCCAGGCCCCCACAGCTCTAATTCACATCAGGGGGCAACCAGTGGACAGGGGCCCATGTCAAACATGAGTAGCTCTCAGAGCAATTGGTACAAGTGAAGGCTTTGGGGAATTGTGGTCAGAAATCATGTATTACTCCCTTAGGGTCCATTGAGCTCTTTAAAGAGAACAGATTGTGCAGAACCACAGAGATGGCTGACTAGAGATGGCAGAAGTTCATATGGGCAGAGCACTGTCATTATTGGAGTGGTTTAGAAGTGTCCAGTGGCTTGCTGCTCTCAGAGGGGATGAAAGGGTGTTAAAACTATACCTCTTACACACGTGTAGATGCACACATTCACACACTGTTGCTCACACATGCGCACACACACACTGATGTCTTCACAAACATGCACAAATTCACACACTCGTGCACACATATATGTAGGTGCATGGTGTGTACATGCACCGTGTACACTCCATGTATTCACACCCAAGTGCACTCACACACACACACACACACACACACACACACTCCTGGACATACCCACACATTCACACACACACTGTCTCAAAGAAACCAAAATAAAATTTGCCAGGATTAAAAGGTTTTCTTTACTTGGAAAACATGCTGTGTCTAGCCACTGCAGAGGGTTTATGAAAACCCAGAAATTGATGGAATCTAGTTGAGGCTTTCTTCTTCTGGCTCATAGCCCCAGGGAACCAGTGGCTGGGCAGCAGTACCTCTCAGTAATGACAATCTGGAGGCAGAAAAGCAGGGCAGTTGGTAAACATGACAAGGGGCCATAGGGGCCTGCACTAAGGAGTGTGGTCAGCTCATAACCCACAGATCCCGAGAGAGACGAAGGGGTACAAGGACGACACCCAAGCCTCAGCACTCTCTGAGGACCTGTTCTCCCCAAACCATTAGAAATTTCCCAGGAGTACCTGCTGACCTGTGTGTGTGTCACACAACCAACCACTGAGGGATGGCTGATTTCGGGGAACCCCACAGTCCACATAAAATGCAGGTGTAGTGTCTATAACCCTTGTGTTGCTTTCAGGTGGGGGTGGAGATAGGCAGACCACTGATGCTCACAGCCCAGTCAGCCTAGCCAATCAGTGATCTCTTAAGTTCAAAGAGAGACCCTGTCTCAACCATGATGGAGAAGGGCTAAGGGAGACACTTGATGCCAAACTCCGGCTACCACACACCTGTGAACACAACACACACACACACACACACACACACACACACACAGAACACACACAAGGGAGGGGCCCTCAGCAGGTGGGAATAGGTGGGTGTGGCTCATGACAGGCCCCCGGGTGGACCCCCCACCTGCAACCATTTACCTTTCACAGACTGTGGGAAAAAACACCAGGGCACCCCAGAGATTGAGCTGGAAAAGCAGCACTGTCGAGAAGCGCACTCACTGGGGCTGATGCCCGGATACCCACAATTCTGTCGGGCTGACACTTCCATGACACACTCGTCTGATTCTGGCCATGGGAAAGAACAGCATACAAGGCTCTGTCAGGCTGGCCACTCACTGAGGGCCACTAGTCCATCCTTCCCAGAGATACTGGGTTCACAGCCTCCGTGTGTCTCAAGGAACTCCTTAGGTTGGTATCTCTCGGGACAGTAATAGCTAGGGCCTAGTTGTCCTTCCCACAGGAGGGCACTAGCATGGGGAGGCCATCACAGGTGGGACTATCTGCAGAACCGGAACCTCAGGGAAAACCACATCACCCTTTTGGACTCAGTGTTCAGCTCTATGAAATAAGAGCAGCTCACTGTACCAAGCCCAGAAGAGGCTTGAAGACACTGATCCTGAAAGGGACCTTACACACAGTCATCCACCTACCTGTTTTGTTTTGTTATGTTTTTTTCCTGTAAAGCACACTGAACACTGGGGCGGCGGGGGAGGGGGTCGGAATTCCCCACCATGAGTGTGACCCAAGGGCAAGGTTCATGCCTGCAGTGGACACTCACAGCTAGCCTTGTGCATACTGTATTCACAGTTTTCCCTGACTTGAAACACATTACAAAAAAAAGCTGTTAGAAGCCTCAACACTGTTCTTCATGTCTCAAGTCAAGTTTCCAGGGATGACAATGGCACCTTAGCTGCTGCCTCCATTTCCTTTCTGAAACTTCTTTGGAATTACGGTTTTAAATTGGGGGGGGTGAGATTTGGGTCTGCTCACAGGCAATTGTAGATACAGGGCATGGGGGTGCGGGAGCAGGAGGGGGTATAGAAGAGGCACTATGGTTTCCTTTTGGTAAGCCTGGGCTAGACAAACAGCCAGGCTTCCAAGCACTTGCTCTAGACCTAAGCTGACAGCTTGCAAGAAGACCCAGGTCTCCACGTTTACCTTGTCTTGGAAGTGGTTGGTAACACCAGGGGACCCCACCAACGCTGGAGTCAAAGCAACACCCGAGATCGAAGCACTGTCCATTGGTGATGCCCGGAAAGCCACAGTTCTTTCGGTTTACCGGTGCCATCCTGGAGCACTGGCAGGGGGCTGTGGATAGATCCATCCAGGGTCAGCCCTGCCCAGTGAGCCATATGCCTGCCCCAACCTGCTCTGGGACCTCAGGGATCTTCTAAAATCCCATGGCCCAAGGAGTGACACGGGGTCTTATTTTGCCCATGTTAGAGTTGTTTGGTTTACTCCTGAGGAAACCACAGGCTTTTGTTGAAACCACTTCATTTTTTAGAGAGAGAGAGAGAGAGAGAGAGAGAGAGAGGGAGAGAGAGAGAGAGAGAGAGGCCACACAAACCACACAAAGATGATGGCCCTGGGGACCTGGGAGAGATCAAGGTAGAAGATGAGCAAGATGGCAGAGAGCAGCAGGCTCTCCTGTCCTAACCAGGCTGACACCTGTAGACATGGCCCTTTTGAGTAAGGGTAGCTGGGTGCAGTTCATACAGCAGCACCCAAACTGCAGGGTTCTGTCTAGCTCCTTGCAAACTGTCACTTTGCCTTTATCCTTTGAGGGCTCATATAGAAAAGCCCCACCTAGTACAGGTGACAGTCGAGCTACAGCCCACCACTCCTGTGCCTAGGACAGGTGATGATGGATGAACTACAGCCCACCACCAATCATTCGGATCCAAACAGGTTTCACCTCCCACCCTCAGGGTTGTCCATGGACTTTTACTTACAAGGTTTGTCGCTCTCCACCAGAGCACACAGCCCTAAGACAAGGACCACTGCCAGAAGAGAGGCTCCTCGAGGTCCCATGTCTGCTCCACTATACCTGAGCAGCCTGCAGGATGCCCGGTTTCCACTGCCTGGTGTTTTATTGGCTCCTGTCTGTTTGCTCAGTGGCTCTGATAACCACCCTCCACCAGTGGCCTCAGCCCTCTGTCGCCTTTGTGCAGAGGAGCTGACAGCTCCACGTGGAGGCCTAGAAGAGGTGGGAGAAAACCTTGGGCAGCCACACCAGGCTTCCAGGCTGGGGCAAGCTGGACTCCATAGGCACAGCTGCCCCCTGCCCCTGGCAGGAAGCAGGGTCATGCCGGCTACTGACGTGGGGAATGGGCCACGTGTGCAGCTGCAGCTGGTCACTCTCAGGGTCACACCCAGGAAGGGATTAGCTATGTTTTACCCTGGATAAAGTTTGTGGCTATCATAGAGACAACTGATTTTTTTTTTTAAATATTTGGAGTGAGGCTATGTGGGAGAAGGACATTCCATCCAAGAGTCTTCTGGGTGGGGGTGGGGAGAGCATCTCACGGGACTATGGGAGGCACCTCCAAGGTACCTAGTTTGCAACTCTGGTGCAGGGTCCACCCTTCCTCACCTTGTTCCCTGCCAACCTCAAGGACTGTTGTCCACTGAGACCAGTTGACAGGGCCCAAAGCTGGACATTCTTTCTCCCATGATTATGCCTGAGTTTATTGGAAACAAAAGCATTTACAGAAAGAAACATATTTCTCTGATCTGTTACAAAAATCAGTTTTTCCCAGTTGACCCTGGCTGCCTTTGTAGTCATCCTGAATAAGCAGGAGGAACTCACTAAGTTCAATACCAAAAAGAGATAAATATATTCCAAAGAACTTAGGTACCAAGGAATACTTTGCATCCCTCAGATGTTGCCCAGCACTGAGATGCCCACAGTGAGCTACTCTGGAAAAGGGCTCTGTAAATTGAACCCAGAGAACAGAAGCCAGGGCATCATGACAACTCAAAAGAGAAATGACAGGGTGGAGGAGAAAAGAGCTGTGTACATATTCCTTGGGACTGAAGGGACCTGCCTAGCTGTGGGTGAGAGGCTACAGGGTCAGTGACTGCGATACAGACTCTGAAAGCCTTGGCCTTATCCCGGGCTTGACAGAGCAGACTGGCGGAAGGCATGCTGTCACCCTTGGGAATGGTGCATAGGTGTGTTGCAAATGGAGCTCTTTATAGACGGCAAGGCCCTTTGGAGAATCCCATCCATTTGGCAAGGACCTATGGATACAATACTGCAAACTCCTGCACTGACCTTAGGGAGCTCATGGGGTTTGGGTTTCACTAACTTTTGCTGTGTTTATTCTTATGGAAACTGTTGGTTATGCCTTGCTAGTCGTGATTATGCCTGAGTTTATTGGAAACAAAAGCATTTACAGAAAGAAACATATTTCTCTGATCTGTTACAAAAATCAGTTTTTCCCAGTTGACCCTGGCTGCCTTTGTAGTCATCCTGAATAAGCAGGAGGAACTCACTAAGTTCAATACCAAAAAGAGATAAATATATTCCAAAGAACTTAGGTACCAAGAAAACAGTTTCTTAGAAGATGACATTAAAAACTTTATAGGAACACAGAAGGAGAAAGAGATAGGACATGAAAGATCAGATATTTTTCTGGCACCAGGATATGAGCACTCAGAAACTCATAATATCAAAGTATTAATAAAGAAATCTAAAACTTCTAGTTCCCCTTAAAGAAGTACATTTAGAAGTTGCCAGGAAGAACAAAGGAACTTAGTCTTCATAGATAAAGAGTTAAGTATTAATCATTATTCTGAAAACTTATAACTGTAATCCATATAATAAAGTTGAAATACAGATTGCTCAGAAACTGGCATGCACCTGAAAAATGATACACTATATTCAGCTGATCTCACATTGTTAAGAATTGATCACTGGTAGCCAAAACTATCCTGTACAATAAAGGATCATCTGGGGGCATCTCCATCCCAGACTTCAAGCTCTATTATAGAGCTATAGTAATGAAACCAGCTTGGTACTGGCATAAAAACAGACAGGTGGACCCATGGAATCAATTTGAAGACCCTGATATCAACCCACACACCTATGAACACCTAATTTTTGGCAATGAAGCTAAAAATATAAAATGGAAAAAATAAAATATGTTCAACAAATGGTGCTGGTATAACTGTCTCTCAACATGTAGAAGAATGCAAATAGATCCATATCTATTGCCATGTACAAAACTCAAGTCCAAATGGATCAAAGACCTCAATATAAATCCATCCACACTGAACCTCATAGAAGAGAAAGTGGGAGATACATTTGAATGCATAGGCACAGGAGACTACTTCCTAAATAGAACACCAGTAACACAGACCCTGAAAGCAACAATTAATAAATGGGACCTCCTGAAACTGAGAAGTTTCTGTGAAGCAAAGGACACAGTCAACAAGACAAAAGGGCTCCCTACAGACTGAGAAAAGATCTTCACCAGCCCCACATCTGACAGAGGGCTGACCTCAAAAATATACAAAGAACTCAAGAAGCTAGAAATCGAACTACCAAATAATGCAATAAAAAAATGGGGTACATATCTAAATAGAGAATTCTCAACAGAACAATCTCAAATGGCAGAAAGACACTTAAGGAAATGCTCAACATCCTTAGTCATCGGGGAAATGCAAATCAAAACCACTCTGAGATTCCATCTTACATGGATCAGAATGGCTAAGATCAAAAACACCAATGACAGCTTATTCTAGAGAGGATGTGGAGAAAGAGGAACACTCCTCCATTGCTGGTGGGAGTACAAACTTGTATAGCCACTGTGGAAATCAGTATGGTGGTTTCTCAGAAATTAGGGATCAACCTACCAAAAGACCCTGCAATACCACTAATGGGCATATATCACAAGGAGGCACACTCACACCACAAGGACATTTGCTATGCTCATAGCAACATTATCTGTAATAGCCAGATCTTGGAAACAGCCTAGATGACCCTCAACTGAAGAATGGATAAAGAAAATGTGGTATATTTACACAATGGAGTACTACTCGGCAGAAAGAAACAATGACATCCTAAAATTCACAGGCAAATGGTCAGAACTAGAAAAAAAAAATCCTAAGTGAGGTAACCCCAAACCAGAAACACAAATATAGAATATACTCACTCATAAGTGGATACCAGAAATAAAGCAAAAGATACTCAGCCTACAATCCATAACCCCAGAGAAGCTTGAACTGTCTTCCAGAAACAGAAGTAGATGCAGAAATCCACAACTAACCAATGGGCCAAGCTCCTGGAGTACAATCAAAGCGAGGGAGAAGCAAAAATATGAACAAATGAGCCAAGCCAAGCCACAGAATCAGCTGCCCGTGCTAGTGAGAGATCACTGACTCTGATCTGACAAGTGGGGAATCTGCATAAGACCAAACTAGACTCCCTTAATATAGGTGGCAATGATGTGACTGGGACACTATAGGAGGCCCCTGGCAGTGAGTCCAAGACCTAACACAAACTGACCTAGTGGAGACCATTCTATATGGAGAGATACCACGCCCAGCCTAGACACAGGGGTGTGGGGGTGGAGAGGTACTTTGGTTCTGCCTCAACTAGATGATGGGACAGACTTAGTAGACGTCCTAGGGGAGGCCTCACCCTCTCTGTGGAGTAGATGGGAGGTGGGGGAGTGGAGGGAGTTGGAGGAAAGGAAGGAGGGGGAACTGGGATTGGAATATAAAAAGTAAATTAATAAATAAAGAAGAAAAAGAATTGATCACTGGGTTCAAATCGCTTTCTTTGTAACCACATGTTTGCTGCCAGCTAGGACACAGTATGGATAAGATGTACCTAGCTAGGTATTAAAAATTTGGCTTGCTACCTAATGATATGGGGTAAAGGTCAATGATATCGAGGGAGTGGGAGAGAAGAGAAACTAAAATGTTAATGATTCTTGGAAAAATGACTAAAGAGAAATGCTTTGAAACTGCTCATGCTTGAATGCATTAGAAATAAAGATGGCCTGAGCTAGTCGGGGCCATCAGCTTGAAAGACAACTGGTGGTCAGACTCCTCCTTTTTCATTGACTTCACACATCCTTCCTGAGGCACAAGAACCCTGCTGGAGCTGGACTCCAACAGCAGACCTGAGTTCTCAGTGCCTCACCAGAATCTTACCCCCCGGACCTGAAAACCCAGCCTGAGTCTATTTCCCTGCAGCACACCCTGTCACTTTTTGTCGCTCTGCTTGTTAGGTTTTTGGTGTTGTTTTGTTGTCAACTTAACACAAGTCAGATTCATCTGGCAAGATGAAACCTCGGCCCTAGGTTGTATAAGAAAACAGGTTAAGCAAGCCATGGGGAGCAAGCCAGTAAGCCACGATTCTCCATGGTCTCTGCTTCAGATCCTGCCTCCAGGTTCCTGCCCTGACTTCCCTCAAGAACTAACTGTGATAGGGGTGTATAAACCAAATAATCCCTTTTCTGTCCAAATTTCTTTTGGCAGCAAGCTAGGACAGTCATCAAATTCACAAGCTTATCAATCATCTATTATCTTGAACATTCTCATACCTTCTTCCTCTCTGGTCCACATCCTAACCCAACTCCCCATCCCCTGACAGGGGTTCTGCTGAAGTCACCTGTCCCCTGAAGAGACACCCTATTCTGCTGCTCCTCTTGAGCAACCCCCCAACACACACTCTCCTGTAGAAGCCTGTGTTATAACTGCTTGCATCAGTTTTGAGGGACAGCCAATTAAGATACTGATATATACTGTGATCAGCCATTTAAGATAGTCCCACACTTTGGACCATTGACCTTGGGAATGAATCCATACAAAAATAAACAGACCATTGTCCCATCATAGGGGCTCACAATGATCTCAAGGCTTCAGTTTCCACTTATGCAAAAGTTGGTGGGTACTGTGGGGTTCAGGCTCTGAGCTGTAGCACAGCAATTGCGTCTGCCCCACTGGGGTCCACTGGCCTGTCTCCTGTGTCATGGACTCATTCTCAAGGTCACTGGTCCAAAGCTTGGGGCCATCTTAAATGGCTTCAGTACTACAGGAATATCACATCCAGACTCATGGCTGCCCAGCTCTGTATCTTCTCCTGGACTCTGGGACTTCCCCTTCCCCTCTCACTTAGAATCTGAACTCTGCAAGGACAAAGCAGGTGTCTTTTCTGTTCCGTATGCTCTCACTTCTAGCACTTTCTCCATGTCTACCACAGCAGACATTTCCTAAATTCTAACCCTCTAATCCATAGTAGCTCAGCTGTCCCTCTGTCTGCACCCTGGCTTCCCCTCCAGCCTGGCTTCCCCGGGGTCACATCACCTGGCAGCCTCCTGCCTGGGGGCTCACACGGGCTCTAGAACTTGGTTATGCAAGCCTCACGATGCTGCCCCCATGCATGCTCTCAGACCGGCCATGACTCTGCAGTGATGTGACTCTTCTCTACTCTTCTCCCTTGATTCCCCCCACCCCTTGTGGGAGGGGCATGGTGGTGTCCGTCTATTCAGAAATAACATATGGCAGCTCCTCGGGTGCTAGTCAGGCATCTCCTGATCACAGAGAAAGGGGTCTGGACCAACCTCTCTGGTACCTGACTCTAAAACACTGTCAAATGACAGGGATGCAGGGGAGGGGAACAACAAGGCAAATCCCCCTACTGCCCCTGTTTTCTTCCTGGGGGTGGGGAGACCAAATTTGGCACAGTTCTCTAGTTAAGTTGTAGAGATGTGGGAATTAAGAGCTACCAGGCTCAGGCCAGAGGCGGAGTAGCTGGGTGGGGGAAGGAAGAAAGTGAAGCCCCCAGAACATGAATTGGAGTCCCTTGAGTTCTTAGTCAAATCCTTAACTGCCTTGACCCATGGCCAGACAAAGCCAATACTGAGGGAGGAATGGTTGCCAGGCGGCTGAGTTGACTATGTCCGGTGGTTCTTATAGTCTGAAATCACATGGACTCTACACTGCCTGAGGAAGAAGGCTATGAACCACCCAAGGATGGATTAGAGACACAGGCATACCATAGGAACAGACTGACCAGTTCCAGAGTTGGGGTGCTCCAGGCCCATTCTAGCAGTACTTCAAAGCAGGTTTTGAAAGAATCAAGTTATTCTGCAAGTAAATTAGCTACCTGAGTTAGCTCGCTATGGTTGCCAGGACAAAAAGCCTGGGCTGTGACAGAAGGTATCTGTCACTTCAAACTCCCAGAAGCTGGAAGCTCAGGATCAAAGTGTCAGCCAGTTGCTCAACCCGAAAAAGGCAACATCCTCCTGTGTTTCACAAGGCTGATCCTCTGTGGATTATAACTGAGCCAGCTTTGCTTTAGGCAGCCAGCCCCTGTAATGTTCCATCTCCAAGTGAGTCACATTCTGAGATCATAGAGGTCAGGAGACAGAGTTCCGCCAATGCACAGCCTGACTGGGCAAAGCTCAGCGCTTTTCTAAGGACAATAACACAATGCAGACACACAACACAGTGACTATGTGATGGGTGTGTGCTGTTATTTATCTCATGGATGTAACACAACGTCCCACAGAAGCATCTGTAGAGGGGGAATGTGTAACTTGGCTCACAGTTTCAGAGGCATTTCGGTCCATCGTCACAAGGCAGGATTGGCAGCATGGGTCCATGGTGGTGGGATATGGGCAGAGCTCCTTATGTGGTGATCAGAGAGCTCAGGACAGAACTAGAAATGGTTTAACTTTCAAGGCCTGCCCCTAGCAACCTGTGAGGAGCCGCACTCACATTCGCCATTACAAGATGGCGCTGACATCCGCTGCCGGATCAAGTAAACAACGTTGGTGCGCATGTGCCAAGTGTTTTTCCACTTGCCTAGTCTTGCCTCTCCCGTGGCATCATATAGGGTGATGAGTCCTCCACCTATCCCAGCTGTACACGCATTGCTCAGAGCTTATGAGCCTTTATAAGGGGACGGGATTCTTGGCTCGGGGTCTCCCTAATCAGAAGCTGATCATCTGTCTCTCAAGATGCATTAAAGCTTTACTGCAGAAGGATCCGAGTGTCCTGTGTCGTTCTTGCTGGCGAGACAATCTCGAGGGACATCTGGTGCCGAGACCCGGGAACTTGTTGACATCGCCTGCGCCTCGGGAGACCCCTTGGAGGACGGGGCGGATTCAGAACTGCAGGGAGGTAAGTTCAGAGAGGTATGCTTAGTCCTGATACCCCTTTTTTTGACTTTGGCCTTAATTTGTCACCACCGTGGGATGGGTCAGTAGAAGCCCTAACTCTAGTCTTGATTATTCTTCTTTTGTTCATATTGGTCTTATATTGTGCTCATCATGGCTGGTGTTTCAGTTCGAGACTGTCTGACCTACCAAGCGGACCCCAGGTAGCCACCAGCATAATGGGCTCTTCACAATCGATAGTCACAGCCTTGCAAACAGTTCTAAAACAGAGAGACCTAAAAATTGCTCCCCGCACACTCCAAAATTTTGCGAAGGAGGTGGATAGAGTAGCGCCATGGTATGCCTGTTCCGGGTCCCTTACCGTGGCCTCCTGGAACAAATTAGGTAGAGATCTAGATAAAAAGCACATGGAAGGGGATCTTCGTCCAGGTACTAAGGCCATATGGAAATTAATTAAAAACTGTCTAGAGGATTGCCGTCCCTCAGTAGCAGAGAGTCAAGAAACGCTTGAAGAGGTACAGGATAGTATGTCAGAAACCAAACAAGATGAGAGATTGGGAGCTCAAAAAAGGAAGGACATGTCTAAGAAAAGGGGCCCTCCCCAGGATACAAAAAAGGGAGGAGAGAAGAAAGGGGATGACCAGTCACACCCTGGTAAATTTAAGAGAAATAAAGACTCAAAACCTAGTCTCTACCCTACGGTGGAACTAGAGGCCTTGGAGCTGAGCAGCTCAGACTCTGAGATTTTAGACTCTAGCGAGGAAGCAGAGCTAGAGGAGGAGGCAGCACGATATGAAGAGGACAGATACCACCCCGATAGATATCGGCTGCCAAAAGTGAAAGCAAATATGAGGCCACTGCCTGTTAATCCAGCGGGTGTACTTCCATCAGCACCCCCATTATATGAGTCACAACAAAAATTTGGTACCGACTCCTTTTTACCATTAGAGGAGTGGAGGAAACTGCAGATGGCTTTCCCAGTCTTTGACAGGGGAAAAGGCCGCGCATGTGATCCAACACTGCTTGGAGGCCTGGGGTGCCTGGGGAAAGCCTCATATCCTAAAAACAGATAATGGGCTGGCTTATACCTCTCAAAAGTTCCGGCACTTCTGCAGACAGATGGAGGTTACCCATCTGACTGGCCTACCTTATAACCCTCAAGGACAAGGCATTGTGGAACGTGCCCATCGCACACTTAAGTCTTATTTAATCAAACAAAAGGAGGGAATGGGAGCATCCTTACCCTCGGTGCCGAGTTGCAATATCCATGGCACTCTTTACCCTTAATTTTCTAAACATTGACGCTCAGGGCCATACTGCGGCCGAGCACCACACCTCAGAACCTGAAAGGCCAAAGGAAATGGTAAAATGGAAAGATATCTTGACTGGTCTTTGGAGAGGCCCGGATCCTATTCTCATAAGATCCAGGGGAGCTATATGTGTTTTTCCACAGGACGAAGAGAATCCTCTGTGGATCCCGGAAAGACTCACCCGAAGAGCCCCTTCGGACCCTCAAAAGTCGGAACTCCAAAAAGATGAAGATCAGGTGGATGTGGAAGATTCTGCTCATCTGCCTAATGGTTCCTAGTAACATGGGGGAACTGCGGTGGGCTATTATGTCCACATTCCCCCTGCCAATGCCAGTTATGCATAATGCCCAGGTCTTTCCCAAATTCTTTACAACTAGCAGGGAATTGGGATTGGCCTTCCTGCCTCTTGATCCTCAAATTGAGAGTTTTCAAGAAGAAAGGGTTCTAATGCTGGAAGGAAGCCTATGTTTTACTCTGATCGCTTCCCTGAAAGAAAGACATAACTGTATCATGCTATATAATCAATCAGCAGCATGGCTGGGGTCAGCTACTTGGGGAGAAACCTCAGATATTGCTGCAAATGCCACTGTCCTCTATGGCCGAGGCTGACAGTGGCCCAGCCGCCTCGGCAGCCAAGAATGGCCCCCTTTTGTTCAAGTTTACTTACTGAGGAGATGATTCTCCCATGGACAGGGTGCCAGGCGAGACATTCAACTTGGGCAGTAGATGGATATTTTTCCTTCTCCCCTCAAATTAGTCAGGAGTTCAATGAGACCTTCCCAGGCTCTTCCTGGATTTCATCAGCAGTTTCTTATTTTAAGGAATGGGTGGGGGTGGGACTTTTTGGCACAATTCTCTGCAGTGGTGTGGTGTTTATGCTTTGGACTGTGTGTAGACTCAAAACCCAAACAAAAAAAGATAAGGTAGTGGTTGCGCAGGCACTCGCTGCCCTAGAGAATGGAATCTCCCCCGGCATTTGGCTAAGCATGTTGAAGCAATAGGTCACCGACTGCTCAGCTCCTGCACCTCCGGAGACTTGACCTCATTGCACGGAATAGAGTGAGCAAGGTTCGGCAGGCCAAAAGAGTTGCAAGGCTAAGCACTGCACAGAAAGGGCCTGCGGCTTTTCTTGTGGCTCTTCTGGGAGATATGTCATCTTGCATGAAGGTTATATGTAATAATGCCCTTCCCCCAGAAATAGACATAAGGACGGGTTTGGGCCTGCTCTGGACACAAAGTCTGGAGTCCTGCTCAAGACAAGGTCTGCATCCAGTTTTGGGGAGTTGACCTCTATCTCCACTCTGCATTTGGCTGGCCTATAGCCTCTATGTTTCTATATAATTATATAGGGGGAGATGTGAGGAGCCGCACTCACATTCGCCATTACAAGATGGCGCTGACATCCGCTGCCGGATCAAGTAAACAACGTTGGTGCGCATGTGCCAAGTGTTTTTCCACTTGCCTAGTCTTGCCTCTCCCGTGGCGTCATATAGGGTGATGAGTCCTCCACCTATCCCAGCTGTACACGCATTGCTCAGAGCTTATGAGCCTTTATAAGGGGACGGGATTCTTGGTTCGGGGTCTCCCTAATCAGAAGCTGATCATCTGTCTCTCAAGATGCATTAAAGCTTTACTGCAGAAGGATCCGAGTGTCCTGTGTCGTTCTTGCTGGCGAGACGATCGCGCGGGACAGCAACCCATCTCTTACGGCTAGGCCATATATCCCAAAGGCTCTGTGCCCCCAGTCCCAAACAGTGACTCCAGCTGGGACCAAGCGTTCCAACACAGGTGCCTGTAAGGGACATTTCAAACTCAAGCCACAACATTCCACTTCTGGCCCCTCATAGGGGCCCCCATGGCCACCATGTAATGCAAAATGCTTTCAGTCCAACTCCAAATGTCCCCAGAGTCTTAAGAGTCCCAGCACTGTCTAAAAGTCCAAAGTGTCTACCAAGACTCAAGGTCCTTAGCTGTGAGTCCCTGAAAAATCAAAGAAAACACTACATATGCATATATACAATGCCACAGACTCAATGCTTCCATTCTAAAATGGGGAAAGGGTTATAGTGGAGAAAACTGGACCAAAGAAAACCCTGAAACTAGCATGGCTAACATAAAGTCCCAAAAACGCTATGCCTGGCACCAATGCATGTGGTGTCATCACTGGGGTTCCAATAGGATTGGGCCACTCCATCTAATAGCCCTAGTTTTTTTTTTAAGATTTTATTTACTTATTATGTATACAACATTCTGCTTCCATGTATATCTGCACACCAGAAGAGGGCACCAGATCTCATAACGGATGGTTGTGAGCCACCATGTGGTTGTTGGGAATTGAACTCAGGACCTCTGGAAGAGCAGTCAGTGCTCTTAACCTCTGAGCCATCTCCCCAGCCCCTAGCCCTACTTCTTAAAGCACATATAATCTTTCTCTTGGCCAGATCTACTAACAGCCTGCAGTGCTCCCTGGCAGATAATCCCCCATCACTTAACATCTCCAGCACTGAGGGGTCTCCACTGCAACTTACACTTCTCTTTTACCAGCTCACTTATGAGCCCCTTGGGCCTCTCTTCCAAGACTCTTGCCTAGTCTCACAGGCTCTCCCTCTCCTCCCAGAAACTTGGGGCCAGCCTCCACGGTCCCATGACTCTGACTGACATGCTGCACTTTATAAAAGCAGTGACCAAGGTATTGATCTGCCGCCAGACTGATAATGTAGCCATGATCTCTGGGACCACTGCTACCATGACCTCCCAGTGCCTGCACAGCTGACCCTGAGAACTGTTTTCTTCCATGGCTCTGTTTGAACAGCAGGCTCTGGGGACTCTCTCCTGTCAACACCTCCCTATGCAGCGACCCTTCTTTCTAATGAAGTCTTTCAAATGAGTTTGCAATTATACACCTGGGAGTATTTGAAGGGCAGGATCCTGCCCTTTGGTCACCCTCTCTATTGTCCCAGTGTAGAGTGGGATGGCTTTCTGTGAACCGCACTAAACTCCTTGGCAATTTTATGCTTCCTCCAGCCTTGCTTTCTGTACAGCCTTAAATATTATTGCATTCCTTCTCTCCCCAAACTTCATAGTATTCTTATCTTTTTGCTCCGGATTCTCACCACAAATTTGGGTAAAAGCATCAAGTAACAGCCACACAACAGCCTGGTTATTATCTTGTCTTGAAGTTTCCTCCACCAAAGAAAATTAGTCCACGCTTTTGAGTTCAGAGTCCCTTGATCGACTAGGACATGGGAAGACTGTGTCCAAAGTCTTTGGCAGGTTAGAAATAAATGGACCCTAGATCAATTCCCAGTGAGGATTCTTCTCATCTGAACTCTCAGGAACATGTCTGTGCTGTTGTCATTTCTATCTATATTCTGGCATGGATTTCCAGGGTGTGCCTAATGCCATCTACAAACTCCTCTACAATGTCCTCATACAGGTAGCAAAGGCGATGACCCGCCAGGTCAGGTTTAATCACAACACTTCTCTCCTTTGTGTTGCTTAGTTTCCCTGTTGGAGTGATAAAATATTGACAGAAGCAACCCTGGGGAGTCAATGTTAACTTTGACTCACAGTGTGAGGAGGATTTTGGTCTATGTTAGCAAAGAAGCCAAGTGTGGTGAAGTGGCCCCACCGAAGTGAGAGTGTGGAAGAATCCTTCACATGGCATTCAGACGAGGGGTCAGAGGGCACAGACTAAGAGAGAAGATGACCTCGCTTCACAGCCTCTCCTAGTAGCCTAGCTCCACCGGGTAGGCACTGTTTCTCATATGCTCTACAACCTCCAAAACCAGATGTCCATTAAGTGTCCAAACATCTGAACCTGTAGGAGACATTTCAGACTCAAACTATGGTGATGTGTACTTACAAAAATCAAAATCTACTATACACACCGCAAAACAAGAAAATACATCCAACAACCATTAGAAACCATACTCCAATACCAGAAATGCAAATAACTTTCAGGAAGATAAATTCAAAGAAAAAGAAAACATGCATCAAACTGCTGGAGAGTGATAATTAAGAAAATTCTTAAACTGGCCGGGAAAACCATTGCATGAATTGCATAGACAGCTGACTTTTTCCTGAAACAATGAAAACCAGAAGCGATGGGACCATGTAAAAGGCTGGACCAAGTCAGAGCACTACACTCTGTGAAAACATCCTTCGAAATAGAGTGTTGTGTTTAGACGTACAGAAGGAGTTGCTATTTGCAAACCTGTGCTCCAAGGAACTCCACATGGAATCCAGGCTGAAGCTTCTCCACATTGCCCCACCCAGCCCTTCTCCCAACCCTTAGGCCCAGCTGGCTCAGGGATGGCACCTGCTTGACTCTGTTAGTTTCCAATATATGGATTAATAAAGTCTGTAAGGTTTCTTATTTGGTTTGTACTTTGTGGAGAGCCAGGCTGACCTGTGACTTTTCTCAGGACAAAGGGAACTTCAGTTCTGTGTCCTTGTTTAGGAGTGGACTTGGGAAGACTGGTGCATGGCTGGAACCGGTGGCAGCTTATTCTCCCTGGGTTGTGGTTATCAGCCCTAAGGCAGCTGTGTCTGGGGTATCCTGTGTTCTCTTTGCCAGCATTTTCTGATTTAGCTCTCTGCTGATCTTGGCCATCTCTCTCTCTCTCTCTCTCTCTCTCTCACACACACACACACACACACACACACACACACACACACACACACACCACAAATAATATATAGACTGCTGTACTTCTTAATACACTTGCTTATGCAAGAGGTCCCAGTTATTGCCTTTGTCTTCATCTCCTGTCCTCTTTATTTCTCATCTCTCTTCCCCCACTTGACACCTTGCTGTTCAGAACCCTTAGTACCATGGGTTCAAGCCAATATGTTAATGCTTTGTCATGTTGCTACAACAAAACAGCTGGTAAAAGCAGTTTACAGCTGGTAGTAGGGTTTATTTGGCTCATGGTTCCTGGTCTTGCACATGAAGAGCCGCTCACATGACATAAGACCTAAAATTAATGCTCAAGCTTGAAGGATTCCAAGAATCCTGGTTGGATTTGGGGTTTTTTAGTGGCTCAGAAACAAGTGTGACTTCCTCCTGCTCACAGGTACTTCTCTTCAAAGGACCGGTCGGTCACCTGTCCCTGCTCATCCTAAAGTAGCTGGTTGGGTCTCCAACCCGATGCCCACCCACAGAACAGCTTAAAGACATCAATCCAGTCCACCTACAGAAACAAACACTCGTCATCACACCTTGATGCTGCAGAGCCTGAATCCCAGTCACACCAGCCTGAGCCCCTCCCATGTGGTCCTGCGAGCGAGCGTGTGCTGTGTCATTCTTTCCCAATCGTAAGTATGTGAGTCACAAACTCATTGTTCTCACTTCCACTTTGGGTGAAAGGTTGCCTGACCAAGCCTGTACTCTAGGAAGGGGGTCCCTCCCTCTCCAGAGAGCTATGCAGTCTTATCTTTGGACTATCTTCAAGGATGTTTGTAGAACAGAGAACTCTGGAAGGTAGATAAGACGTCTCAAAGGGTCCATAAGGGCAGGGTTCCACCCCATGGCACAATCTATTATATGGGGTGCCCCCTGAGCCTGTCCTGTCATCTTAGGGAGGTGGTACAGGACCAAGGAAGCATCCCAAGCATTGTGTTGTTGGTGCTAGTTGCTTGACAACAAGCAGCAAACCCTTTGTCTCTAGCCCAGGAACAGCCAGGCTTCTACTAGTGCTTGAGAGACTCTGACATGCAGACTCCACCATGCTGACTTGCCAGCATACAAAGCAGCATGAAATATTGGTCCTTCTCAGACTGAATGGATTCACCTCTTGAAAGGATTCAGGCGTGCCCTTCCAAGCTCTCTACTACCTCTGGTGAGGTTCAGGCCTGCCCAGCACATGTGTGCATACACGGGATGGCTTTGCCTGATTGAATCTGTCTGCCACTCAGAAAAGACCAGCTTAGTATTAAGAACTGAGGAAAGAGGTCAAGACACACCAAGTCCTATTCCTTGTCCTTGGGCCCCTGACCACAATCTGCCTGGTGGCTGTCCAAACCGTCCAGGAAACTTCATGGCTGGGACTTACCAGCTGGGCTGCTTAGTTTGTTTTCCCACCAGGCTTCCAAGCAGCAAATTGTTCAACACGTGGCCCCTCCCCACCTTTGCAGTCAAGGATGTTTTCTTAAGTTAGGGCTATCATTCTCCAGTGTTACACATGACCCTATAAACATGATGAAAAGCCACAACTTGACTTGAGTCTTGTTAGACTAGTTCCTGGTCTGACCCTCAGTTTGACACTGAATAGAAGCCCAGGGTTGTGTGGATTCAGTGCTCTGGAGCAGCAGGGCTCACAGACCAAGCAAGGATACAAACCACACTGTGCATTGTATCACCCTTGAGAGGAAAAAGATTTTAACAGCCCTCTCTGAGGCTCAGGGGCCTGAACGGGAACACCTGAAATCTTACCCATGGGTCCTTGCCTGCCCCAGGATTGTGGGAATCAAGCTCCAGAGTGGAGACTCAAGTCAAAGGCCCAACGTGGAACATGAGCCATGCTCTCAACTCACCTCTGTCTCTGGGGTAAGGATGCCCAGTCATTGCCATGACCCACAAAGCACTGGGTTTCTACACTGGATATTAGACTGAGCACACATGGCCCTGATAACGCCTTGGTGAATTCTAGGTGTGAGTTTGCCACAGGCAAGGCAAAGCTGTGGCCCATTCCATTCCTCTCTGTCTCTGTCTCTGTCTCTCTCAGTGGGGATTTCTGGGCCCACCCATGTACTAAGCAAGCACTCTACCACTGAACATATCCCAGACTATATTTTATGTTTTATTTTGAGACATGGCTCAACAAGTTAGTTGGTCTGGTCTTGAACTCACTCTGTAGCCTACACAGGACTTGAACTCATGATCCTCCTGCCTCAACTTCTAGAATAGTGGTGATTACTGACATGGACCACTGGGCCTGACCCTTTCCATCATTTTTGTCTTGCTGACTCCTTCCTTCTCCTTGACATTTGGCAAGTCTTAGAGATTACCGACGCACTTGTCGTCCACAAGGAACATGTCTTAGGAGTGTCACTCAGGCCTCACATATGTCTCACACATGCCTCACACATGTCTCTGGGTGCCCACTGTCTACACCGATGTCTCTTCTGTTCTACAGACTTCCCATTTGTAGGAGAGTTAGCAAGTCTGAAATGACAACAGCTGTGGCATCAAACCTTTGATGAGTAGTGTGGTCAGGGTTCCGGGGCTTCAAATCACTAAGTGCCCTAGGATGGCCTTGAACTCGTGGTCCTCCTGCCTCAGCCTCCTGGATAGCTGTGATTTCAGGTTTGAACCACCCAGGCTGGGTTAGTGTGGGCTGAGCTTGTCCTCCATGACCCTGATCTACAATCTGAAGCCCAACCCCAATGCCTTTGAGCTGCCTGCATTTAGAGAGAATGTCTTCTTCTCATTCATTTTGTTGTTTCCAAAGCAATTTATTCGTGAAACTGTTCACTGCGCCAGAAACGGTCTCCCATGTGTGACTGTTCTGACAGGCTTCAAGGACACGTAAGTTCTTGGCGTTTGGTTAAGATCAAGTGTATGGGTCTGAGCTTATTCCACCGGGGGGTTCATATTTTCCCACAGCTATTGAAGGTGTTTTATTTTTAACAGACCTTAGTTTTTAAAGACCTAGATTCTGAGTATTCTGCACCATCTGATAGATGGCAAGCTGACTCCCTAGTTCTCATTCGTAAGCCTCAGGTTCCTTGCAAAGTAGGGAACAGAAGCCAAAAAAGCAGAGGGGCCACGAGTACAGGGCAGAGCTCTGTCCACAAAGGATGGGTGGGCCCCAGCATCGACCCAGCTGCAGAGATTAATGACTGGGTGACGTGGCGATTGCACAACACGCTATTAATTTTCATCATTAATAGCTTAAGCAGCACTGTGGCACTAATTGCTGTTCAAAATCAGATCCCTGTTTCTGTATCCCCGAGGAGGTGGCCTGTGTACACACACAGCCATGCCACCCTGTACTTAGGGGCGTGTCACTGCACACGCCAGCAGAAACTCTGCCTTTAGAAACGGAGTCACCGTGTTTGAAAGCATGGCTGTAATTGTGATTTTTTTAAGTGCATGGAAGGTGGGACAGTGTGCTTTAATTAAATAGACATCACAGCAGTGGTCCTCACAGAGGGGGGTGTTACTCCTGCCACCAGAAGTGCTAATTCATACTCTGACAAGACAATGAGCCCAAAGAGCAATTTTGTTGAAATAGAATTTTAAAGTAAAAACCATTCCTGGGGCTTTGCATCAACCTGTGTGTTTATGCCAGTAATTCGCACAGGTGTAGAGCACCCTAGAGCTCTATAGACCCTGAAAAAAATCAGCTGGGGCTGGAGAGCTGGGTGAGCAATAAAGAATGCTTGCTGATCTTGCAGAAGACTAAAATCTAGTACCCAGGACCCACAGCTGCCACTCTAGCTCCTGGGGATCTGACATCTTCTTCTGGCCTCCTGAGGCACCTGCACACAGGACACACACACACACACTCACACACACACACTCATACACATACACACACACACACAAGTAAAATCTCTTAGGAAAGGAACATAAGCATTTCTATTATCCATGGTTTGCACTAAATTTAAAAGGCTATCAAGTACACATTGACCCCTCAGATGGGATACTGTCCTACACTGTGGCTTTAACATCATCAGTAATGCTGTTTGTAAAAGGAAAAGGAAGTTCAAAAGCAAAATCCAAGCACTGTTTCTTGGGAGTGGAGAACCTCTCATCAGAACTGGCCCCAAGAGCAGGCAGACCAGGATGGAAACAGTATATTACAACCTTACAAATGAAGGTCGGCACTGAGTGAGTCCAGTCCTAAGAATCAGAGTCAAATGCCATCAGCTGCTCAGCTTGCTGTGTGACTGACTGGGTCCTTCGGAGGAGTGATGGCTCTTAGGTCAGCTTCGGCTTCCTTTGCTGCACAGGCTCTGTAGGCTAAGAGAAACCCCTGATGGCTTCACCCACATTCACCATGCAGCTGCACCATCAGACCAGACCCTTCATGAAGGTCGGGTGTAGGAAGCAGACACACTGGTCCTGTGCAAAACAAAAAATAAACATCTGTCTTTAGTCACCTTGATCTGCTGGGCATGCTGGCCATGCGACTTGCCAAATCTGCTCGCTAAGCAGATTCATCGATTATGAAGGAAGATGCCGGCTTCGGGAATGTGCTGAGTTCCTGTAGAAATCCCAGTATCCAATGGTTTAAGCTCTAACAACACTTGAGTTTACTTAACACAAAGTCTGGGAGTGTGTGGTGGGGAGGTTGAGTCAACAGCTCAAGGAAGTGGAGACTCTAGCTCGGGGCTCTTCCAACTCATTATGACAGAATGACTGCCTGCAACACGTTATACCTTCCTACCATAGCAGCCAACGGTAGGCTTCAGGGCTGTCCGGGGAGCCAGAAGACACTGTTTCTTCAACAAGGTAGAAAATTTCTAAGTTCCTTCCCCACAGCCTTCACACAGACACCCCCTTGGATTGGGAATGCCCCTAGCTGAGAGGGTCTGGAAAGGGAGTAATTTTCCTCATTCTCCATGAGTGAAGGCTAGTTGAGAAAGAAGGGGACTGTGGGAGGCAAGTACCCCAAGAACAGACCAGCTGCGAGATGTCATGGGAAGCCCCCTTCTTGCCACTGAAGAGTTGCTGGGAGGAGACAGCATGAGGTGTACCTGCTGTTGGCCTTTTTAGAGGACACGGGAGCAGTCGCCTCATGCATGGCTCAGCAAAATGTGGGAGGGAGCGGCATGATGCAGACCCTCAGCTCTTTGACCCAGGACTGTGGCCCAAAGAGGTTGTGTCGATTATTCCCAGTTTGAGGTTTATGGGGTCCTACGGAAGACAGTTCATCTCTCACCAGCAACAGAGGCTGTGGTAGCTTGAATGAGAACCATTTTAGGTATTTGAACACTTGGTCCCTAGTTGGCGTCAGTCCTTGGGGAGGTTTAGGAGGTGGGTGCAGCTTTGCTGGAGGAAGTATGTCACTTGAAATGAAAAGCCCTGTGCTGCTTCCAGTTTGCTCTCTCTGTTTCCTGCCCATTTGGAAATGGGCGCTCCCAACACCACACCTGCATCTGGCTATCATGCTTCCCTGCCATGGTAGACTCATCTCTTTGGAAATGTAAGCTCAATACACTTTTCCTTCTATAGATTGCCTTAGTCAGACAGCAATAAGAAAGTAATTGTCAACCTGACAGGATTTAGAGTCTCCATGAAAACAAATCTCTGGGCATGCCCACGGAGAAGTTTCTAAATTATGTTAACCATCATGGGAAGACCTGCATAACTGTGAAAGACACCATTCTCAGGGCAAGCCCTATACTGAATAGGAAGAAGAAAGCTGGGTGAGCAGCAACATGTAGCTCTCTCTGCTTCCTGACTGCAGATGGAATGTGACCCCTCAAGCGCGCACCTCCATGCCTTTCCCACCATGATGGACTGTGTGCCCTGCAACTGCAAGCCCAATCCAAGCTCTCCTTCCTTAAGTGGCTTTTGTTGGGTATTTTCTTGTAGCAACAATTTAAATAACGAATGCAGACTGTATGATTAGGTAGTCTCCAGACATACCGGAGAGGTGAGGAGCATCCCTCTGATCCCAGTAGCACATGTATGACACAGAACATGCGATTGTAGCGCATGGGTGCCGTCAGCTGCCAGTATCCATGAGCTCTAATTGTGAGTACGTACAGATCCCTTTTCTTGTCATCACTCTCCAAAAGATGTGGTAACACCGATATTGAGGACTGTGCTTCCACTGTTGCTAGTATTTTGAGTAACTGGATATCCCGGCCATGTAAGAAGACAATGTCAGTTGTGTGCATGTTACCACACCATTCTACCTAAGGGTATTGTGAGTTCACAGAGTTTGCTGTCCTTGAAAGCTCCTAGAGCTTGTCTCCCAGAGGACACTGAAGGATGACTGTGTTCACTTGTTATAGGGGCCAGACTCCTTCTGTCCCAAGTACTTCTCCTGGTTGCTCTCACCCCTCTACTCCTCATCCTGATGTCTGACTAACAGAAAGAGAGAGATGCCCCCACAGGGTTCAGTCCTCCCCTCTTCCTCCTGTGAACCATATGCAATAATCTCCTAGGAGTCCTGTGGGAGGAGGGATCTGGATGCCCCGGACTGCTTAGTTGTGCTCCCTGGAGTGGGCTGACAGCCTCTAAGAGTCCCCTTTCCTTACCCGATGAAAGCTCTTAGAGCTTGTGGCACTGTGATCCCCCTCAATGAGGCTGCCCATCTGTCATAGCCACACCAGACTGGCAGTGGCATTGGCAGCTCTGGAGGACCCTGTGTCCCTGTATTTGTTCGAGATAAGGTGAGGAGGAGACTTCCAGCCTCTGCATCTCTTGGCTCTTATTCTATTCTCCAGTTTTGTTTGTTTGTTGGGAGCGGGTTTGATGCAAGACCACACCATCTTTTTATTAACTCATTCAGTCATGTGACCGTGGGCTCACATCCTAAGCCAGTTTCCGTTGGGGGTAGGAAAGGCATTAGTGTGGCTGCGCTAGCAGGAGTGAAGATGTTGCAGAGACCGCTGTGTCCCTTCATTTGGTTACCAGATTGAGACATACACCCCCAAGAAATGAGAACTCCCCCAGGAATCTCATGTGGGGGAAGAAAAGCTGAAGCCTGGGGAACTTGTCAGACCGCCTTGCCTGAGAAACTGGAGCCTAGACAAGGTGGTGAACTGTTGGGCCCCAGCCCCCACAGGGTCTCTGTGAGTTGCTTGTCAGCCAATAACCATAGGTGCATCCTGTGTTCTAGTCCTGGCTTACAGCCCCAGCCTCACCCCACTACACCTGGGAAAACACGAGCTCTTCTTCCATGAGCTCTTACACCTGGGGTTTCTCCACTGTGCTGTAAGTGTATATAAGGCTGCTCTCTCCCTGGAATAAGGAAGAGAAATAAAGATGGAAAGACATATCTAGCACAGACCGATGTCTCTGCTTTTAACTAAATCTCCAGGCTTTTGCCCGATGCTCAGACTTAGTCGTGGCGCGGATGCCACAGTGAACAGAATCACACTTTGACCATATTGCTTAGCTATGCACAATTCTTGCCTATTTAAGCCTAAACCTCATGTCCGGATGCCAAAGATGAACTAGGGATGGAAGGTCACTGGGCCTCTTTGTTCCTCTTCCCAATGTGGCCACATTAAACAAACCTCTTTCTTCTGCTTTCCATTGTTGTGTCTTTAGTGGTCCTCCTGAGGACCAGAGACTGATCCTGGTTTGTTAGAGTTAACAACAACTCTTAGTGGCATTGGAAGATGGGTCTCAGCTCTTGGTCAGTCCCTCCTCACCCCAATGTCTGAGGAGCACTCACGGGGGAGGACTGTTGGAGCACTTGTGCTGGAAGCCTGTGAGGTTCCTCAGCATAACCCTGAGACCTCTGTCCTTGGTCTGGACACCAATGACAACCAGTAGCAATGCATCAGCTACAAGATGTATCTATCACACCCACTCCACCCTCCCAGCTACCCGCTCCTGCCTCCCCTACACAGTTCCAGCTATGGGTTGATCTATGACAAGGAATCAGTAGCCAACATGTTGCATTTGACTATCAGAGAGAGGAAAACAGCTTGTATTAAAAAAAAAAAAGGGTGAAGAACACAAAATATCATTTCATGTCTTTTATTTCTCAGGCCAAATTTGAGTTCTAAAAGTCAGAGAGGTTGAACTGTGTCACCAGGCCAGATTCAGCCACAGAACAGGTGTATATGCAGTAGTGGGCCGGGTGGCTCAGGTGCCCAGGTGCGGGTGGTGATGCCAAGTCTGGACGCAACCAGCTCTCTTGGATGGGCTCTAGAAGGGACATTCCTCTAAAGGGAGAAGAGCAAAAGGTACTCATGAGTGTTGTCTTTCTCTTTAAACAGCTGCAGGGAGCTTTGACTCAAAGTGCCAACAGGGAAATTCTTCCTGAAATGCAAACTGTCAGGACTGGGGAACTGGCTCAGTTGGCGAAGTGGTCGCCTTGCAAGCAAGAGGATCTGAGATCGATCCCCACCTTCACACAGGAAGGTACACTGTGGTACATGCTTGCTATCCCAGGACTGCGGAGATGAAAAGAGACAGAAGGGTCCCTGAGGCTTGCTCACCAGCCCATCGAGTCATCCCAGAGAGGGACCCTGTCTCAGGAAAGAGGGTGGGCAGCTCCTGAGTGATGATGCGTGAGGTCGACCTCTGGCCTCCGCACACACCTATACACTGTGCACATGTACCGGCATGCACACAGCACTTACACAAATGCACACAGAGGAGGCTGGCATGGCATTTTCTTGCCATCCCCTTCACTCCTGCTCCAGCGAGCATTCACCAAGGATGTAGCTTGGGTTCAGACTCTACAGACTGCCAAGTAAAAGTGGGCCCTCCATTGCCAGACTTTCAGCTCGGGCCTTTCATGCCTAGACCAGGATTCCACCATGTCACGGGCATCCAGGGACCCACCAGTGACACTGAGTCTCATGTAGCTCTCCCTCGTGCCCTACTACGTTGAGAAGTGACTATACCTTCTGGAGGGCTTTCGATGGGTAGAGGTTGGAAGCACCATGGAAACCCCCGGATAGTGTTATCGAAACAGCAACCTCTTTCCTTGCACTGCTGGGGGGTGATGCCAGAGAAGCCACAATTTATCCTTTCTCCGGGAGTCATGGTACATGTTTCTAAAGAGAAGACAAAAAGCAGAGCAAAGTCATGGGCTAGATTCCTGAAGTTGTCCACACTCTTGGCTGCTTCCTTCTCTGCTGGGAGCCAGGTTTGAATAGGCAAAGGGGTACGGTCCTCATTTGCAGATGCAGGAAGACTGATGCTGGGGTCAGTTCCAGGGCCCAGGTTTGCACAGCTGCACCTGTTCGGTGATGGATGTACTGTCCACTTATTAACTTCTGCACCTGGTCAGTGAACTGTACTTGCCTGATGAATAAACACTTACTGAGCAGTGTGCATTCTGGCTACATATAGGAACTGGCTTGCCAAAAGCCAGACGCTGTGCCCCGTGACAGAATACAGAGATGAAAACAGAGGTCTTGCCATCCCCTTCCTTTTGTGCCAAGAAGCTAGTGAGTGTTCCCAAGGATGTATCTTTGCTTCAGGTTTGACAAACAGCCAAGTAAAAGAGAACCCCTTGCCAGGTTTACAGGTCTGACCCTCCAACCTAGACCTAGATTCAGAGACTAACAGTCCCAAGGAGGACTTGCACCACAAAGCACAATTATCCCAGTGTGCAAACGGGATAAGCACGGGGATGGTGGTAGCACTCAGGCAGGGGGGAGTCGAGGGAGCAAACGGGGCAGGGGGTGGTGGAGGACCATAGACTAAACGAAGCAGAAACAGTTCCTCATTAGAGGAGGCTGAGTAGATGACAATAGGTGTCCCAAGCACATATCAGAGTCCAGAGGCCTGGGCATCCATCAGGGCCCGCTCCCGGACCTGTTTTCTTGTGGGAATCTACTGAAACATTCTCAAAGAACTGGCTCCTATCTTTCAGGATAAGATCAGGACCTGTCCGACACTTGCTGGTGGCCTCCGAGGGGGCACCAGCCTCCTAGCTATGGTTCTATTATAAAGCTAAGGTGACCACAGGACACCCAACAGGACAGATGGGGGGGTCACAAGGAGCCCATAAGTCATGGAGAATCAGCATCCAGGAGAGGAGGGATGTTTCTGCTCTCCTGTGGCCTCCAACTCCCTTTCCCAGCAGGGTTTAAAGATCTCTGTCCTGCTCACACATGTGTGCTCACGAGGGAATTATTAAAAGCCAAGTTCCCTTCGGGAACGGCACAGGCAGCCACTACATTCTATAGGGTATGTCTTTACATATCTACAGATGCATCTCTATGGACACAGGGTCATTGGCACCATGTGACCCAGAAACAGATGTTGAGTCCAGGTCCAGGGAATGGGGCAGAGGAAAGCAGGGAGACTGTATGATGGATGGAATTGGGGGGGGGCTGGAGAGAGCACAGAACAGCAGAGGGAGGTAACCCTCACCCTTCCCCGTCTACTGCAAAGCCATCTCTCCCTCAGGTTCATCCCTGCTGGCTCCTTGTTCCCTGCCACAGGCTGGTGCAGAGGGGTCTAGGCAGTGACATGGTGCCCCCTCCTCCCTGCTCTCCCAAATACCTGCTTCCACTGAAGGGGCACAGGAGGTGCTGGAAGATAAACAGAGTGCTCTTAAATCTTCTCTCATGCTTGTAGAAATCCTACACTTGGAAACTTTCCTGTTCCCTCTTCCTTAATGCTGTGTCTAAGAATCGAGCTCTTCACAGCCAGGGAATTGCAGCTCCCACATGGCCACTGTCGCACGCCTGTGCGGCACTATTCCCATTCTACAGACCACAAGGCTCTCTATCCCCAGGAGGGTTGTGGGCCAGGTGGATGACACAGGGCTTCAGGAGGGGGTTGGATCCCAGAGCCGGATGCATCCTAGGGACCCAGGGGCCCACGATATGGATGCATCTATTGAAGGCCTAGTCACAAGTTCTTGGGCGGGGCTGCCTGCCAGGGAGAGGCTGGCTGGCAGATGCCTGTGGAAGTGCTGGGCCTCACTCTAAACCACGTGGAATGTTGCATTTGGAGTTGAGGCTCTAAGAACAGTATGACATTGACATCAACCAGGGAAGCAGGAGCCCAGCCGAAGAAGCTCCATCCGCCCTGCAATCTCATAAGCCCCAGGGCCTCACCTCACTGCTCCGTACTTCCCAGCTTTTGTGACCTTATAAACAGGATAATGGCCTTCAAGGGCCCAGACTGGTGGCTGCACAGGGCAAGACTGGGAATAACAGATCACAACAGCCTCTGGGCCCAGGGTCTACAGCTGTGGTCAGCAGGAAGCGAGAGGACTGGACTTACCTGCCTGGTCCTGGGCGAGGCTGCTGAGGGCCAGCATGAGGACCATGGCGAGGACACAGGCCACCTTGTGCTCCATGGCAGCTTCACAGGAAGACCACGAGTGACAGGTGAGCCTCTGCCCGAGTTCTTGGCTTTATAGTGCTGGCCTATTTGCCTAGAGTGAGATAGCGTTTGTCAAAGGAGGGACCACGCTGATTAAGATTACAAGGTGTTTCTAAGATGCAGTCACGGGCTGAGAGTGTGATAGGGAAGGCTAATCCCTCTCGTAAGATACACTGGGTAGCCAGTGTATCTCCCCTGGCATGGCCTTGACCCAGACCCGGTGGTATTAGTAAAGCTCTCCTGCTGGCTTAACATTGCTTCCTCAGCCAGAGCTGATTCATAGCAAGAGACCACAGGAAGGGCCTGGCCCAACAATGCCCCTTCCAAGTGATCCAGGAAGAGCCAATGAGCCCCCATCTGCTGGCCCTGTGTTTCCAAAGTGGGCATGTGCATGGTGTCACCAGGTGACCTGGTGACAGGAAGTGTGTGACTGGACAAGATGAGAGGGGGAAATAATGGGCTAGCTCCCTGCTGGCGTGGTTCTTTCCACTACAGGGATTCTCCTCTAGGCTGCATCTTTCGGGCATTCCCTCCATCCTTTTACATGCGTATGTGAGCAAGGGTTGGGTCCCTTACTGAGGAAGCCTGTTCAGTGGGGGCCTGTCCCAGTGACAACTCCAGGCCCTGAAAACTTGGCAAGAACACAGAGTCCCCATCAAGGTGCTGCACATTTGTCTTGAGCTCACCTAAGTGATTCCTTTTTTTGTTTTGTTTTGTTTTGTTTTTTGGGTTTTTTGTTTGTTTGTTTGTTTGTTTTTGAGACAGGGTTTCTCTGTGTTGTTTTAGAGCCTGTCCTGGAACTCACTCTGTAGACCAGGCTGGCCTCGAACTCAGAGATCCACCTGCCTCTGCCTCCCCAGTGCTGGGATTAAAGGCGTGTGCCACCAACACCCAGCCTATTCTTTCTATTTTTATATTTAAGACTAGAACAGGAATATTGCGGATGCTGTGGCCATAGCATCTGTTATTCCACTTGTAGTGGAGCCCTTTTAGAAAGGAAAAGAAAAGGAAAGAGAAGAAAAGAAAAGGAAAAGCAATCGTATACAAGAGCTAAATGGGAAGCAGACACAGTGTGCTCGCCCTGCTGCTCCCTGTCCTCCAGCCTCTGCCCCAGTGCTCCCAAAAGGCATCCCACCTCCTGGGTTCACAGGTCTCTAAGAGGATGCCTTGTCCCCAGTGCTCTGACTCACCCTCCACCTCTGCCTTCAATATTGATCTCATGAGCTAGCACATGCAGCCACTCCATATATCTGCTCATTATTTATACCCCTCCCCTAGACTGGAAGGTTGTGACAGCAGGGACTTTGTTTTATTCTTGGAGTGGCCCAGCTCCAAGACCACAGCTTCAATAGGCATGAAGGTCGCTGTGAAGACTTGGAAGGAAGGAAGGAAGGAAGGAAGGAAGGAAGGAAGGAAGGAAAGGGAGGGAGGGAGGGAGGGAAGGAGGGAGGGAGGGAGGGAGGGAGGACAGCAGCAGTGCTTTTCCTTTGGTAATAATAGATTAAGGGACCTGAATGTTAGCTAGCCTGGAAGAGGATCATACTAAGTAAGCCCCCAAAGACTCTTGGGGAGGAGAGCTTGAGTCAGAGTAGAATCCCCACCCTCTTCTCCTATAACTCCAACTCCAAGGCATCCTATGCCCTCTTATAGCTTCCAAAGGCACCATGCACACACATGGTACACAGATATACATGTAAACAAAACATGCACACACATGAAAAAACTAAATATTTTTTAATTTAAAAAAATCAGCGTGGAGTTTCCTCAAAACACTAAAGACAGAACTAGCATATTACCTAGCTGTACTACTCCCAAGGAACTTGAAATCAACACACAACAGAGACACCCACACATCTGCATTTAATGCAGCACTAGAAATAACCACCACACAGAATCGACCATGGTGTCTATCAATAGATGAGTACGTAAATAAGTAATGGTCATATACACAGTAAGGTTTATTCAGCCATAAAAAGGATGATATTTTGTCATCTGCAGGAAAATAGAGGAGACTAGAGGTCAATGTAAGCAAAAAGTCGGGCTGAGGAGTCTCAAGTTTTCTCCTTTTTGTAAATGCTAGATTTTATACTCATATGTAAAAATCACACATATGTAATATGTGTGTAAAAATATGTGGTGTTAAGAGGAACAAAGGACTAGGAAAGGAGAGGAAAAGAGGGCTGAACACAGTCTAATACAGGGCACACCTGTATTAGAATGTCTGTGAAACCCTAACTATAAATGTATATACGCCAGTTTAAAAGTGTTGACTCTCCTATCATTTGTGGACTGAGAATGAAGCAGAGGACACTGCGTTCATAGCAATGAGCCCGGTACAGAAAGACAAACACTGCAGGCTCTCACTCACATGGAGAAGCTGAACAGTTGGTCTCACTGTGGCGACCAAGGGCACAGCGGCTGGCTAGGGTGTTGGGAGGGAGGTTTGGGGAAGGTGGATGAAGGGCATGGGGAACAGTTAGAAGGGAGATTCTTAGACACACAGTAGGACAGCCATAGCTGATAACTGTTGAATGGACCCTAGTGTTGTTGACATTGAAAGATGATGGTGTCAGGGGACAGATAGGCTGGTTGCCTCCATCTCATCATTACACACGGCTCCCATACTGAAACATCATACTACACCCTATAAACATGTGAAATTACCTTGTCAATTTAAAACAAAGCTATGTAGCTAGGAAGCGTATGCTGTGTAAACGTAAGGATCTGGGCTTTGATCTCCAGCTCCTTTGTAAACAGCCAAGGCAGAGCTGATGTGGGACCCAGAGTTCCTCAGCAAAAATGGGAGCCAGGTCCCTGAGAAAGGGCCCTAGAGTAGTGGTTCTCAACCTATGGGTCATGACCCCTTTGAGTTTGAGTGACCCTTTTACAGGGGTCACCTATGATCATCCGGAAACACAGATATTTACGTTACGAATCATAACAGTAACAAAATTACAATTATGAAATAGCAACAAAAATAATTTTATGGTTGGGGGTCACCACAACATGAGGAACTGTGTTAAATGGTTGGTCACAGCATTAGGAAGGGTAAGAACCACTGCCCTAGAGTGAGGCTGTGAGGCCGTTTGCAGGTGTCTGCACCATAATATATAGAAGGCTTGACACTGTGTGAGGCCATTTACAGGTGCCCGCACTATACTGAAGCCTGGACCCCCAGCAGCTGACACAGCCTGTGAGCTCCTTTGAATACGGATCTTTACAGTTGGTGGAGTTCAGTTGGAGACATAAAGTGGATCTGTATGTTTCCCTATAAAAAAAGAATCTTGGACACAGACATAGCCTGGGGCTTCATTGAAGCAGCCCCAGAAACCAGTGCAATCTGGATCCTGGTGAAGAAAACCATGCAGACCTTCTGAGACCACCTGAGCTAGCTCTGAGTTGACCGTGGTCTCAGATGCGCAGACTCCATCCAGATCTCCGAGAGCAGCTGTGGACGGGAGCTGTCGCTGGCCTCACCATGTGGACAGTGATGTTCCGTGTCCTCTGTATTGGAACCCTCACTTGCAGATGTTGGGGGATTATCATTATACATGGCGAACCATCATACTACAGAGTTACGTCACTGAGGGTTAAAACAACCTGAGAGAAGACAAGACGACTCGGCACAGGTGTTTGCTGACTCCATAGGAGAAGGTAGGTCTGTGGCTCTCTCTGTTTCCACCTCCCCATTAACCACTGGAAGTGAAGAACTAGCTGTCGTCACTTGTGAAAGGGCAGTATTTTACAATACAGTGCAATAATGTTGCCCTCCCCAAATCAAAGGGAGAGAAGCTACCTTCCTCTACTGGTAGCTGAGTCAGAAGATGAGATATGGGGGTGGTGTTTGACTTTGGGGGGGTTCCCTGGGCCAACACCCTACTGATGTGCTTGCGCAGAAGCCATTTCCGCACACCTTCCCTGAAGGCAAACATAGACCTGAGGTGAATTTCGAACCCCTGTAATCTCAGATATCAGCGCTGGTGAGTGGAGCCACCCATTCCTGCCCAGTGAGAGAGTCCTCCTTGCCCCACCCCATAAATCCCAGAGCCTCACTCCACATGGGCCAATAAGGAGACAGAAGTTATCCAGGCCTACCAGTGGAAAAATGGGGACCTCTAAACCCATGCCTTGTCCCTTTGCCTCTTGGCACCATCCTCTGCTTCCCATACCACCTTCATTCAAACGAGCATGGATCAGAGCCCCAAGACTAACGCAAGTCTTGACAATGGGCTCTTGAGAATGTAAAGCAGGAGTCGCCTCTAGGACTTCAATGCTGGCCTCAGCTTGGCCATGATCATGTCACAAGGGGGACACCATGATTGTGAAGTGTTGTAGTGGGAGGTGTGGATAGTTCCTCTGCAGCCTTCTTCAACACTTTTGGTCTTTTCTCTTTTCTATGAAATGAGACAATGGAAGGGGATTTCACGCACATACACACACACACACACACACACACAGAGAGAGAGAGAGAGAGAGAGAGAGAGAGAGAGAGAGAGAGAGAGAGCGCTTCTGAGGCCAGACCTCCAGGGACTTAGCCTTTCCTCCCACACTCTACACTAAGACTGGTATTACGAGGGAGTTGAATGTGATCCAAATGGGTCAGAGGAACTGGGAATATATTCCACTGAGGACTTCAGGGTCCCTTCCCAGCAACTGATAACAGCAGAGTGATTGATTAGAGGATCAGCAGAAAAGTAGAAGGGCTGAACTGCCCAGTGGACTCTAACTGGTATGTGTAAGACACTCCAACCAACAGCGGCTGAATACATCTCTCCAAAACAGACCCTTTAGAAATGAGACCACAAACACACATCAACAAAATAAAAATAACACCAATCTCCCAGACTAGTGGAGTCAAACTGGGAATTCACACCAAACAACGGGGATAGGGGTGCGGGGTCTAAACATGTGGTTCATTGAGCACCCCACTTCTAAACAACCCACCAAGTGAAAAGGGCATTTTAAAAGAAACTTAAAAGTGCATAGGACTAAATGAAAATGAAAACTTATTTCAAAACTCAGAGGGCTCAGCTGAAGCAGGAGTTTAATAGTGTAATAGCTTTAATGTACATTAGAAATGAAGAAATTCTCAAGCCAATAACACGCCAATTCACTGATAAAAGATCAATAGGGCCAGGCATGGTGCTGCACACCTTTAATCCCAGTACTCAGGAGGCAGAGGCAAGCAGATATCTGGGAGTTTGGGACTCAGTCTGGTCTACAGGGTGAGTTCCAAGCCATCCAGAGGTATAAAGTGAGACCCAGTCTAAAATAAACAAAAACATCAATAATATTGACAAGCATATATTAAAACTGACAAAATTTAAAAACAGAAGACACAAATAACTAATTCCACAAATGCAGCAACAGACATCACTACAGACCCTACAACCACCTAAAGGATCAGAAAAAATGACTTGTTTTTCTCATGATGTAACCAGATAAGAAGGAACAGACCAATTCCTCAAAAATTACAAACTCAATTAAGGTGAAAAGGTTGCTATGAATAATCTTACAATTCTCAGAGAAATTGAATTCATAATTGGATTTCTAGGTTCAGGTTTTAAAATTTACACCAATTTCACTGGAAAACATAGATTAGTGAATGCTTAACTCATTTATGAGATCATTGTCTAATTACCAAAGCCAGGCAAAGCCAAGGCACACAAATAAAGCAACAGAGCAGTATTACTCATGATCTTAGACACAAAATTCATCAATGAAACATCAGGATCCTAAGTCAAAAATGTATAAAAGAAGTATGTGTGAAACCAATTAGGGTTTCCTCTAATTATATAAGGTTGATATAACTCTAAAAATGACCACAGCATGACCATAATAAGAAACTAAAGAAAAATCATACAACCCCATCAACTACAGTAGAAAAAACTTAACAAAATTTAGCACCCATTTGTGACTTTAAAAAATCTCTTAGCATCTTGTTTCCAGATGCAAATGATCTCACCTTGAAAAAGAGTATCCACAAAATGCTCACAGCAATGACATTTTTACTGGTGAAAAGCTGGAGGCTTTTATCCTAAGGTTGGAATAAGGAAGGAACGTCCATCCTTATTCAGTGTGGTAATAGAGATTGCAGTTATATAATCAAGGTAAGAACAAATAAAATTGTTTGGTCTCAGGGAGGTAGGGGTGCAGCTCCAGAGTAGAGTACCACATACTTAGTCTGTGTGGGGTCCTGGGGTTGATCTCTAGAACCAAAACTAAGAACAAATTCTAAGTAATCTAAAAAGAACTAGAGATGAAAGAGTTTAGCTGGGCCACAAAAGCCAACTGCTCTTCTAGTGCTCTGTCAGTGATTATACAGAAACACTAAAAACACAACTACCTTTTACAGTCACTCAAAAAAAAACAAATACAGGCTAAGACCTGAGTGAAGAACAAACAAACAAAAACTCTGAAACAATGGTAATGATGAAAGTCAGAAGGAAGTGAAAGGGGATGGGTACTGACCATGGCTCTGGACAGGAGAGATGTCAGTTCTCCCCAGACGGTTCCTCTGGAGATCCCAGCAAGGCTTTTGGTAGACATTAATAAGCTTATTTTAGAATCTACTTGGAGAGATGCAGGCCACAGAAGAGCCGAAACAATCTTAAAAACAGAGAGTGATGTGGGAAGAAACCCTGATCTTTAGGTTTGCTGTGGTGGGGTCAGTCCTGGAGACAATGCCACAGCAGCAGGACAGACACATGGGTCAATAAAGAAAAGCTGAAGACCCAGAACAGACCTCATACATATGCTCGGGTTATTATGATAAAGTATCCAGTGGAGAAATCTCTGGGGAGCCAGGCGAGTCTGTGCTGTGGCCAGGGGGAGGCAGATTGCTTCCATTACATCTCACACCTCATACAAAACACAATCTACATCCTAGAACTAAATATAATCAAGTCTTGGTCTTTTGGCTAAGATCAAGCATAGAACTAAGTGTAAAACACAGACAAAAATCTTCTGGGACCTAAAACCCAGCCTTTTACTGTAAAATGGAGAATTGACACAGCTCTGGCAACTAGACCTCGACACTTGCTTAGCATTGTCAATTGACACAATCTAGAATAATCGCCTGGGGAAAGTCTCATTGAGGGATTGTGTAGATCAGGTTGACATGTGACTACATCTGTGTTTGTCTTGGTTATGTTAGCTGCGGTGGAAAGACCCACTCACAATGGGCAGAACCATTCCCTAGGCAGAGGATCCTGAGCTATGTCAGTACAGGGATGGGACTGAGCACATGGAAGCATGGTTCATTTCTCTCTGCCTTTGATTATGGGGGTTGTGACCAGCTGCCTCAAGTTTCTGTCCTCAGGCCTTCCCCCATGATAGTGGACTGTAACGTAGAATTATCAGCTGAAATAAACCCTTTTCCTGGTTTTTAGACCTACCTGCCAGAGCATTGTATTATAGCAACAAAATGAAACCAGGACATAAACCTCAAATTTTTTTTAAAAAAAACTGATTTTATTTTTTAATGAATCGTGTTTGCGTGTCTGTGTACACACAAGTGCCCTTGTCCACGGAGGCCAGAGGCATCAGATCACCCTGGAGCTGGAGTTAATGATGTGAGCATTGGTGCTGGGAACTGAACTCGGGTCCACCCAAAGAGAAGCTCCTGCACACATCATCCATGCCTTCTAGGACAATCCAGGTACTCATGAGAGCAAGGAGAGGGATGGTAGTAGGTGTGGGGGCTGCATCCTTCACTAGTGATTCTTGGTGCAAAGGGAGATGGCAAGCAGCCAAAATGCACCTAAAGGAGAGAGCAAGCCCAGCTCCCCTCAGAGGGTGGGAGCCTACAGTTAGCACTAAGGTGTGAAGGAGAGAGAAAGGAAAAACCAAGAGACCACAAAGGAAAAAGCCAAGAATCCAGGTCCTGTCCCTGAGACACAACCCTGGTGCTTAGAGAATAGCTTTGAGACAGGATGACTATGCTCTGCTTGTTATTCTAGAAGAAAAGGAGGCGGAGGGAAGGAGGGACAGGGCTGGGGGAGAAGGGGGGCAGCCCTGTGCTGTAACCTCTTTGCTATGGTAGCTGAGTTATAACCCCTCCTCTGCTGTGATGTACTCTGGTCGTTCTTATGTGAAGTACGCCTCAAATGCTATTTCTACGTGACTCACACCACTCAGGCAGCCCAGGATATGGTCCAGATCAAATGGTGATATCCTAGAGTCCAGTTTTCCGATACCCACTGATAATGTTTGTACCTTTGAGTGGAGAGATACAGATACTTTTAAAGCAAATCATGACATTAAAAGCTATCTTCGGGTTGCTTCTTATTATTTCTAAGGCAGTGTGCTGGTGTGTGAAGTGACAGCATTCAGGAAAGTATGTGGTGGTGGCTTGCTCTTATAGAAATCATCCATTCATTACAAATCGTAATGTAAATATCTGCTATGCAAGATATCTGATATACAACCCCTGTGGGGTCACAAGCCGTAGATTGAGAGCCACTGTCCTGGAGGAAGGTGAAGTCAGGACCTGGGATCACAGGCATCTCTCACGGTTTTGAATGGGTAGCAAAATGCCCAAGTGTCTGGTTCCATGTTGCTTTGCTTGCTGCTGGTACAATGAGCCACTCTGAGCCCATCCGTTGCTGGACCAATGTGTGTCTTGAGAGTATGCTTCCCTTCTCCCTCGTGGGATCACACTAGTCCTGTCTTAGTGTCCCTGGACTAATGTCTGGGCATCTCTATTCAATAGCCAATATCTGGGAGATGAGAGCTGGTGGGATATAATCAGGTTTATTCAAGGACCACCACCATGGCAAATAGATGAAGCTGCCTGGGAGAAGCCAGGGATGCAGCTGATGTCTCAGGGAGGAGGAGGAGAGGGGCAGAAAGGCTGCCTCTCAATGCAGTTTCCTTCTGGCCGGAGCACTGCAGTGCAGTTCATGCTCCTGGGAGGACTTCCTGCACTCCCTTCTGAAGGGCACGGTGCTGTTCTTTGAGCCAAACCTCCCTGAAATACTTATGCTTCTTATGAAAGACTATGGAAAGGAGGCTCATGGCTTATGCTATATGCAGACGGCTAGATGGTATAGACTCTAAATCTAAAGAAATATAACCTAGCAGTTAGCATGTTTATCCTTTAGGCAGATTTCTTCTTTGGAATTTTGAGTGCCAGGCAAAAGGGAAGGGACCTAAGGCTTGAAAGAGGATTAAGGAAGGCTCCCAAGGAGCAGCCAAGCTGTCACAGTAGCAATGTAGTGACAAAGAGGTAGGAGCATTGAAATGTGCAGGGCTTGGGCCAGGCATCCAGTCTGTGCTGGCTAGCTGGCTGCTGTCTTATTATCCATGACCAGAGTCTGTGAGCATTAAACAACGGTGGTCAGAGAAGGATGAAGGCACAGCAGGCTGGAACTGTCCTTCTGCTAACCTCACAGTCCAGCTGTCTTGAGAGAGGTGGCTCCTGAGAAAACCCCCGAATTTCACAGCTTGAATATATCACATGGAAACCAGCAGCATTTTCAAAGAGAATTTGGTGAAACCTACCTGGAATGAAAATGTCGTCAGTGCTTATCTAAGGTTTCTCTTTCAAAGTTTCAGTTACAAGTCAATTGTATGTAGCCAAGAATATTAAATGGGAATTCCAGAAATAAACCCTTGGTAAGTCTTCAGTTAACATACTGTTCTGAGTAGTATGAGGAAATCTCATGCCTTTCCACTCTGTCCTTCCAGGATATAAATCATGCCTTTGTCCAGTGTGCCACACTGTATATGCTACCCACCCACACCCCTCAGTTAATAGTTACTCCATTTATTGGGCGGGGTCTTGGTAGAGCAATGCATGTATTCAAATGACCCTTCTTTTACTTTTTAACTGTTACAGGTATAAAAGAGAGAGATATTACAAGTTTGTGGCTAGGAGCTGAGACAAATTACCCTTCAGAGGAGGCTTACTGAGATAGTTAAGGCAGCAGGCAGGGTAAGGGAGCCTCCAGTTTCAGAGTTCAGAGGGAGTTTCTGGCTCTTGAGGTTGGGCGATGAGGATTTCATACCACACCAGTGACCTATCCTGAGTTTAGGAATCGGGCAAGAAGGCACTAAATAGGAGGGTGAAGCTGTAGCATCAGGGGTCTGCAGCTGCCTCTGGCTATGAGAAGGAGAGAGAGGAGGACTTCCAGGCCACAGTAGTTCTCACCTGTCTGCTCTCTTCCTGGAGTGGGAAAAGCTACAAGGGGCATAGCTTGACTTCTCCATGGTTGCAACATCTGCTTTCTCTATTATCTTTGCTAGTTAATGTCAAAGCCAGAGTCATCAGAGAGGATGGAGCCATAGCTGAGAAAATGTCTCCATAAGATCTGGCTGGAAGGCATTTTCTTAATTAATGATTGGTTAGGGAGGGCCCAACTCATTGTGGATGGTGCCACCCCTGGGCTCATGGTCCCAGGTTCTATAGGAAAGCAGGCTGAGCAAGCTACGAGGAGCAAGCCACTAAGCAGTGCCCCTGCCCTCCCACCACACCCACCCCATGGCCTCTGCATCAGCTCCTGCCTTCAGGTTTGTTTGAGTTCTTTCCTTCACTGCCTTTGATGGTCAACTTTTATATGGAACTGTGAGTGAAATAAACCCTCCCCAAGTTGCTTTTGGTCATGGTGTTTCACACAGCAATAGTATCCCTTACTAAGACATCTACTTTTTAAAATTCAGTTTTTGTTTATTTATGTACATGTATGTCTCTGTCTGTGTGTGTGTGCATACACATATGTGCCTGGTGCCCTTGAAGGCCAGAAGAGGGTGTTAGATGCCCTGGAACTGGAGTTACAGGCAGCTGTGAGCTGGGAACACAACTCGGTCCCCTGCAAGAGCAGCCAGTGCTCTTAACTGCTGAGACGTCTATGCAGCCCCTACATCTGGTTTGTTCAAGCCACAGCATCTAAGGTCCACCATCAATGACAAAAACCTCTGCTGGGGCACAGCAGAGAGATGCCCTATAACACTTCATTGAAGTGTGGTAAGATATTTAGTTGGCAGGAAGTCATTTGCACTGAGTATTGATTGCCATATGTTTTTATAACTGCTGTGTTGTATTATTAGTGATGACTGTCCATCTCTTCCTGTGACTAATAGATAAATTACACTGCAGGGATGTGTGAATAGTGAAAAGAACCATCAGTACAAGGGTTCAGAGTTACCCAAAGATTCGAGCACTCACAGTGGGTCTTGGGATATTTATTCTAATCATAGAAATCTGAGTAGTGGCCCTGATCTGGACAGGGCTGAGCCCAAGCACGACGCCTGTGTGGCAGTTTGTTTTGGTGGTGTCCCCTTCCAGTGCTATACACACACACACACACACACACACACACACACACACTTGCATGCATGTGCACACGTATTTTCTGTTGCAGCCACAGAGCAACTGATTCATATTCTGAAGACTTAATTTGTGACAAGCTCAGATGGCCAATGGCTACTTCCTATGTAACCCTCCTCTTTTAGTGGGTAATATGGGGACCATAGGATTGTGGGCCTTGAAGGGGGGACCCAGATTCCATCAGCTGTAGTATGTTAGCAGAGTGCATGGAGGGATGAGGTGGCCCTCAGTGACTTGGGACCTTTTATTCAACTTGCTTTTAGTGTCCTCTGGTCTTGTCTTCACCCAGACCTGTGTCACTTACTCTACTTATGAGTCCCATGATACAAGATGGGCTATTCTAATGTGCTGTGAAACCTATTCTTAACAGGAAAATGCAAACTTCTGGCATGTGCAGGATGGTCTTGCGATGTGAGCCCATGATTTCAGTTTCTGAGAGCCATCACAACTCATTCACTCAAGCCCAAGGACAAGCCACACTGAGAGAAGGGACACCTTCCAGAAGCAAGGGCTAGCAATTTCATCGAGCACCAAATTCTGTGAGAAAATAGTGGAACAAAGCCTTACGCTGAATCATTCAAAACTGAGCTCCCCAACTCCTGAAACAGGCTGTTGGAAGCTGAGGTTTGGGTTGAGAACGGGAGCCCAGGAAGAAGGAATAGGTGACCACGTCTGTAACAATCCACACCAGCAGCTCCTGGCCTCGTGTCTGCACCAACTGGTGTCAATGGTTTTGCACAAGAGGTTGCCTTTGTTGGCAGTGGCTCTGAGGGGGAAATCTAGGAGGATGGCAAGGGAAGGTACCACTTATGTGCGCGTGGGTGGGGATGCTTTTGTCCTTGTGAAGCACAGAAAGTTCCAAGGCCATTTCATCCCCACATCCCAGGGACAGAGGCTTTAGCAGCAGGAAGCTCCAAATATCAAGGGTAGGCAGGGTTCTCTCCCCGCTGGCTCTGCCTCGGTGCCATGGGCAGAGCACTAAATGCTGGTTCTCAAACCCACCATGCCCACACAGGAGTCCAGGGAAGGCTCGGGCTGTGTCCACCCTCGGGAGCTCAGGTGCTGGCTTGTCTCCCATCTTCAAGTCTTCAGGTCTCTCTGAAAGTAAAAACATGGGCCACCATTTGTCCCCCTACAAGCCATGTCTTGGACACTATAACTCCGTGGGCACCTAGATTTTCCATTAAATGTTATCAATGGTCACTGAGGAGGGTTGGGTCTCTGAGGGAGAGCACTGCCAGGCTCCCATCCAGAAAGGCCTCTGCACTTTTCATCTCTGTCAAAGACTATCCCCAGACTGCTATATGAAGGTGCTAGGTCTCAGATGCATGTTCCGAAGACCTAATTTGAGACAGAACAATTTGGTTTTGCCCTAACTAGATAGGGCAATGTTGGGGGGTGGAGTAGAATGACGGTGATGGAGGGGGGACCGCTGGGTCTGACGAGTGTGACAGTGCTGCCAGGTGACAGGACTCCTGGAGGGGCCTCTAGTGAGACAACTCAAACCCGGGAACCCTCCTCCAGAACAGAGGGGCTTCGGGCTCTTGCTTGAGCTACTTGGAAAGAGATTTGGAAGCAGGTGTGTCTGACAGATCACATCTCCTGCAGGTCCTCAGTGGTCAGAGGCAGCTGATGACTAAGAAAGCCTAGTCAGCCACCATAGCAAAACCCCTCAGAGAACAGACACTTTCCAGAAACTGTCAGGCCTTTTCCCGATTTGCCAGGGAGTCTTGGTATGCCAGCCTTCCTAAAACAATGTCATGAAGATCACCCTGGTCCCTGCCCCAGAAGACCAGTGAGAGTGGCAGGAAGGGGGTCCTGGGAAATCTTCAGTTTTAGCAAACAGCCAAGGGTTTGTTCACCCTGAGTTTGCTATCTGTTTATCCCCCTGGGCAGAGTCACACTGAGGTCCTGGTCTGGGTTTGGCTATACTCATATGTGTCCTTACTAATTTGGAGTCCTCACTTGTCCAAGATCCCCGTCTATCGTGAGGAAGGTTGTAGGGACCCTTCACAGTGTGAAGAGCATCCCTGTCATGGCTCCCCAGCCTGAGCCCCTGGATGTCCCACATCCCTGGACAGTGGGAAGCACCAGGGATGGCCCTTCTTTGCTTTGTAACCTCTGGTGGTTTAGACTTTCATAAGAGGCTTGGTCACATGGGACTTGTGTCCCAAGAACAGCCACAGGAAGGCACACTTGCTTTCTGAGGTTCCTGGATTGCTTGCCACGCCTCCCATGCACACATGGCCTGTCCGCATCCCAGTCCATGGCAGTGGACTCTGCACAAGGAAACCACCTGTTCAAATGTCATTTTCATATCTAGAAAAGGGAACACAAATTCTGGCTAAATTCTGTACTGAAGAAGAACCTGTGGTACTAAATGCATAGTGCCAGCAGATTGCTCCAGGTGGCTTCCTGCAGGCCTGTGACTAGCCAGCCGCCAGGCCTGCACTGGGCCTCCATCATACACAGAAGATGAAAACAAGGCTACAGAAATGACTAGTGATGCTGACACTGGAACAAGTCCAGGTGTCACCTGCCACTACCCCAGCCCCACCCACCCCAACGCAGGAACCATGTTCAGTGTCCTGCCTCATTTAAGGCCAAAATTCAAATGAAGAAGCAGAGAGCTGGGGTGTAGCTCAGTGGTGGAACCCCACCTAGTATACACAAGACCTTGCATCCAGTTCTCAGTACTATAAAAAAGAAAGAAAGCCAGGCAGTGGTATCACAGCACCAGGGAGGTAGAGACAGGTAGATGTCTGTGAGTTCAAGGTCACCCTGGTCTACAGAGTGAGTTTCAGGACAACCAAGGTTACACAGAGAAACCCTGTCTCAAAATCCCGAAACAAAGAAAGGAAGAAAGGAAGAAAGAAAGAAAGAAAGAAAGAAAGAAAGAAAGAAAGAAAGGGAAAAAAGGGAGGGAGGGAAGGAAGGAAGGAAGGAAGGAAGGAAGGAAGGAAGGAAGGAAGGAAGGAAACTTTGCACTAAACCAATAATGAAGAAATAGTAATTAGGTAGGGCTGGAGAGATAGCTCAGAGATTAAGAGCACTGGCTGCTCTTTGTAGAGGACCTGGGTTTGATTTGCAGCACCTACATGGCAACTCACAACTGTCTGTAGGTCCAGTCTCAGGAGATCTGATGCCCTCTTCTGACCTCCACAGGCATCAAGCACACACAGGGTACACAGGCATACATGTATACCCCCACACACAAAATAAAAATAAAATTTAAAAAAGGAAAGAAGCAGAAATTAACACCTGAGGGATGCTAAGGAAGTTATTGAAGGCATCTTTTCTTAGTCAGTTGCTTCAAATGACAGCAACTCTTTTCAAAGGGCTCTGAGATGGCTCAGTGGCTGAGATGGCTTAGGCACATACTACTCTATATTGCAGAGGACTTGGTTTGATTCCCAGCACCTACATGAGGCAGTTTAAAACAGCCTGTAGTAACTCTAGTTCCAGGGGAATCTGCCCTCCTCTTCTGACCTTTGAAGACCCTGTGCTCACATGCACACACACACACACACACACACACACACACACACACACACACACGTACACAATCAAAAAACTAAAATAAGATATTTGGTTAAATAAATAATAATCTTTTTAAAAAGAAAGTCGGTGCAGCTCAGTGTTAGAGTATCTGCCTAGAATGCAGACTCTGGGTTTGAACCCCAGAATCCCATTAACCAAGTATGTTGATACATGCCTGTTATTCCAACACTTGGGAGGTGGAGGCAGGAGAATCAGAAGTCCAGGGTCATCCTCAGCTACACAATGAGTTAGAAGCCAATCTGGGTTTCATAACACATTTCAGACACCACACACACATACACAGAGAGAGAGAGAGAGAAAGAGAGAGAGAGAGAGAGAGAGAGAGAGAATGAATGAATGAATGAATGAATGAATGAATGAATGAATATACAAGGCTTGGAAGCCCGAAGCTAATTGCTGGAGACTGGAGGCCAGGAAGGGACATGGGTTTCCCTTGGGATGATCAGAAGGTTTTGGGAACTAAACAGAAGTTGTAGCCTCACACATTAGTGTGCCAAATGCCATGAGATTATTGTCTTTTGAAAGTTTGTCTATGTTACATAAATTTCACCTCTATTATGTCAGGAGAAAATAGCTTTGAAACTGGATTAGAGGATGGTATCAGGCCAATCTGCAATAAAGTTAGTAAATATTTGCCTAGTGCTTAGTCCCTGGCTGGGCCTTGCCTTCCTGCCGCCCTTTCCCACTTGGAGGGAGGGGATTCATGGACATCTAGCTCTCATCACAGTAAGACCTGTGTCAATCGGGACATCTTTTTGCCTGGTTTCCAGTGAGTCTCAGTTCCCTGGTGGCTTAGGGTTCCCCTATCTTCCTCTTGCTGACCAGGGGTCTCTCTAGGCCTGTCCTGCTTCCCCCTCCCTGAAGCAAAGCTGCCCAGGCCCATCTTGCTTCAGAACTCTGTTCCACTCTGGCTCTCCGCAAGGCATCGAATTCACAGGGGCATTTGGAGAATCCCCTCTCCTACCTCTACCTCATTTAAAGTCAACCCACCTGCCCTCTGCTCCATGCACACATGGCATCCTAACCCTACCCTCACTCCGAGGAGACACCTTATTCACTTGTCAGCTTTTTCCCTGCTTAGTCAAGCGGGTCCATTCTTCCTGTCCCTCCCCTGTGAGCCTGGATCACACCCGTAGGATTAGCTGTGCTCTGGGGTTGATACCCCAAAACCACCAAATCATTGCGGAATCAATATCCTTTCCATTCCTTCCTGTCTCCCACGGCAGAGCTGTGGTCACACTGGGTGCGGGGAACACGTGAGCTGGAAAGTCACATCAGCCTCCAACTGGGGCACTTCACCCACCTCCAACTGCTCATGAATCCAATCCAGGAAGGAGGTGACTCGGGTATAGACTCCAGGCTTGTTCACCTCAGCGCAGCCGATTCCAAAGCTTGTTGCACCCACCAACTTCCACAGTCTCCTCTCCTGGCACACCAGGGGCCCACCACTGTCTCCCTGGAGAGCAGAAGGAGGAAAAGGTCAAGGGGATTGAGCAGCTATACTGTGCTGGTGACACAGACTTCCCTTTCACTTTGCGAGCCAGTGATACCAGGTACACAACTCTCCCCGTGCACTTCTAAATGCACTCCGCTGTTGTCAAGAGGTGGCTCCTTCCAGCTGTGTCTACACCCCCACCCCGGGAGGTCAAGGGTGGCCGGTGTAGCCCATGGGGCTGGAAGAGGAAGGGTCTGTATGAGACAGAACTAACTCACTGTGACCACAGGTGGTGCTGAGTCTCACCCGCTGTGGCTTTTGGAAGCCCAGACCCATCAGCTCACACCTGTTTGCTGCTCTGGTTGTCCCCCTATACACTCAGAATCAGGCTGGAGAGGATTAGGGAAGGCAACACCCCATGCCCTGGAAGACTGAGTGCCTGGGTAAACACAGGCCGGGCCACCAGGAAAGCCAGGGATATCTTAAGCAAATCTCTTCCTTGTGCCATGTAAATTTGCTTTTTGTTCAGTCACAGGGAAGCTGGCAGTGGCCTGTCCCATGGGCTGGGTCACTATACTGGACTCTTGCCTGCTACCTTGGCCCCCAGAGTAAATGGCAGTCCTTTACCTGGCAGCTGTCCACACCACCCTTCAGATAGCCTGCACAAAGCATGGATGGGGAGATGATGCCACCGTATACATCCCTGTGGTTGCAGATCTTGTTTGAAATTAAAGGGACAGCCGCGTGGTTCAGGACTGGGGAGGCGTCGCCTGCCTCAAAATAATGAGAAAATGTGCAGTGAGGAGCCTAGCTTAGAAAACAGAGAGACAGAGACTGGAGAAAAGGGGAGGGGGGGTATGCTACCTGACACAGCAATAATAACAAACACCAGGTCTGTAGCTGGAATAGCAGACTGTCAGGGAGCACAGAGTGTCCCTGCTGAATGGGTTGTGTATCCCCATCTCTTTGTCAGGGCCACTTATTCCCCTAAGAGACTCAAAGTGGAAGAGAAGCAGGAAACAGTAGACAAATGTTTCTTCCTACAGCCAAGCCCTGGACCCACCCCAGTCAATCCATGTTACAAAAGGGAAACTGAGGCTCCCGAAGGCCTCACATATCTGGACAGAGCTGTATGTGGTCAGCAAGAGTGTGTCCCTCCAAATAGAGGTGTGGGCCCTGGACCTGTGGCAGTGCCATTAGCCAGGGAACTTCACAGGCATGCACTCAAGGGTACAGGTGTGAGATAACCTCAATGATATCATGGGTAGACTCATGAAAACTACAAGCACTTAGCAAAGACTCAATGACTCAATGAAGGCAACATCAGAGGAGCAGGGCTTAGCATCAGACCAGCCTGCTGGCCTCGAAGATGAGGATGAGGCCACCAGCCCAGGCATATAGAAGCATAGGTAAGGGGACAGCTGTCATCAGAGCCACCTGAGGAGCCAGACTGCCAGCACCTGCGACCCCTGAGGCTGGCTGGTGACGTCTGAGTTATAACTGGAAGGCAGTAAACACACAAGCTGGGCATTGAAACCCAGAGTTTGAGAGGCTGAGGCTAGAGGGTTGCTGTGAAGATGATGGCTAGCCTGGGCTACACAGTGAGTTCCTGGGCAGACTGGGTGGCAGTGAGACCCTGAATGAATACGTCCCCTAAGGAAAACACCGAACTTCCTGCGTGGGTTGAATTAGAGCCCCCTTCTTATTTGTCTGCCTGTAACTGAGACATGTGACCCTATTTGGAACAGCCTCTGCAGAGGCTGCTGAAGTATGATCTCAAGGGCAGGTCATCTTGCATGCAGGGCAGGCTCTAAATCCAACAACTTATGTCATGGAGACAGGACTCAAGGGACTGATGAGATGCGTCAGCCGGTAAAGTTGTTGGTTCGATACCCAGAATCCACATTGGTGGAGAGGCAAAAACAATCGTCTAGACTTTTGGACTGGAGTGACGCATCAGCCAGCCAAGGAACCTAAGAATGGCTAGAGGCACCAGATGCTGGGGAGACACTGGGATAGACCCCACCTCAGGCCTGTAGACTCCTTGACCTCAGACTTTAGAACTGTGAGAGGACTTGCTCTTTTGAGCCTTTTGAGCCATCCGGGCCATGGTGGTTTGTTACAGTTTCTAGTGACAGCAGACTGCCCTGAGCCTCGAGACCATGTCAGCAGTCTACCTTGATGCAGGGGACCCAGATGTGGAGGCTCCTGGGTAGCGCCTTCTACTCTGTGCTCACAGGAGAAAATAGAACACCCCTGCCAGCTCTCACAGACATCCGTTCTTTACCGGGTAACCCTGAAAGCTAAATAAAACGTGGGGCATCATCAAGGTGTGCTTTATACGTTTGCTTTGCAGAGTGAGAGGAGACAGGAAGGAGGGTGTGTGAAGGCCTCTCCATGGACAAATACCCACACTTCTCCCTCACAGCCGATTTCTCTCCAGAGAAGCCTCACAGCATCACACTGACTGACGCTCCACAGTTACTCGGCAGACTACTGTTGTGAACAGTTGGTCCGCACTAACCCTGAGCTGGGTGGGACCTTCACAGCAGAACATTGGAGTGGGCCCTCCCAGCCTCTGGCTTCAGACCACTGACCTCCATCCTCTGTGGCCCCCCATCCTGATGTCCAGCACAGTTTCCCATCAGGAAAGTTCTCTTCAGAGTTGGGCAGACAGACAGGCTGGATGGTCCCTGTTAGAAAGGAAGCAATGATATGAAATCCCTGAAGCCACGGTCCCAGAAATGAACTGACTTTGTGTTGAACCCATCTCCTAGGGAGGGGTTGGGCCTTGGTCATTGAAGTCAGCTAGTTCAGAGCAGAGACCCCACCCACTCATCCCCCAGAGTCTATATAACCTGAGTGTAGACTAGAATGTGGTGTGAGCCCAGCAGCAAGCCCTGGCTGTAAAAACCTGGACAGTAGACAGTTTAGGCTTGCGGACCAGGTGATCACATGTCATCACTGGTGCCAAAGCCATAAGAGATGTAAACACAAGGGGCTGGTGGATTGATGACAAGATTTTATTGCTCAAATGTGCATTGAGTCATACTTGGGCCACAATTGGCCACTCCTGGTCCAGACCTTGAGTGTATGCACAGAGCATCACACTGGGGATGTTCCCGCTGCCCCTGGTGTTTGTAGTGAGCCTAGGCTGTGCCACTGAGACCCTAACAAAGCCACATAGCTACATGTGCCCAGGGCTTTCATGTGAGCAGCACTTGAGATGCCACCGCCATCCGGAATGGTGGTGATAGGAAGGTGGGGAGGGACCAGGTGGTGGTCCACGCCTTTAATCCAGCACTCGGGAGGCAGAGGCAAGTGGATCTCTGTGAGTTCGAGGCCAGCCTGGTCTCCAGATCGAGTGCCAGGACAGCCAGGGCTACACGGAGAAACCCTGTCTTGAAAAACCTAAAGGAAAAAAGAAAAAGAAAGAAAGGAAGGAAGGAAGGAAGGAAGAAGGGAGGGGTGACATGTTAATTCTTTAGCCAAGTACAGCAACAGATAACTCCTTTCTCTAGAACCAAATACCACCAAAAGTAGCTGGTAAGCAGCAGCCCTCAACTCCACCGCAGCAGTCTTTTCTCTCTGTTGTGCTAGAAATCACACAGGTTCGCTGCAGAGAAGCGGGGGTCCACCTTGGAAACAGCCCTGCCTGCCCTCCAGCACTCTCATCCTTGGAAGGTCAGGACTCTCAGTGATGGAGCCAATGTTCTGTGCCACTAACAGAATGCAGGAGAGCCCCAGCAGGGCCGACTCTGCAGGGGTTTCTGTAACAGCCAGAGGGCTGAGCTTGGAACTCAACCTCTGTCACTAGAGGTGATAAGAATCTGAGAGAAGGGAAGAGGTCGGTTCTAAGAACGCCCAGGGAGCTGATGATTCCTAGAACCTTCCAGATGCTGAGGAAGAGGGAGGCTCCTGCCAAGCCCTCAAGCTGCCCCTGCTCTTTCTACCAGAAGTACCCCACCAGAGTCTCTATGTAACCAACACCAAGATGGGAATGTGCTTTCTGCTCACGGTCCCTAAGGGACTCTCTTCTGCCACCTAGAGGCACCAGGTGGCCTGGCCTAGAGAAGCCCTTACATTCAGTTGGCACCAGACTGAGAGACCAGAGTAGAACCAGGAAGGCTGTTGTTGGTGTTGGCCTCTGGCCTCCACGTGCACACACACACACAACTTTAATGAGCAAAGGACAGTGCGCTGGTGTCAACACCCAGCTAAATCAAACATTGGAATTTTCTGGCAAGAATAATACAGCAGCCATTATAACGATGCTCCAACAAGCAACCACCAATTCTCTTGAAACAAATTAAAAGCAACTGTCTTGTGCAGAAGCCTAAGCATACCGTCGAAGGAGAGTGGCTCTGCCAGCTTCATGAGGGCGATGTCATTGCCTAGCCGCTTTGGCTTGTACTTGCTGTGGTAGATGATTTTCTCCACCAGATGGGAGGGCACAGGACTGTCCATTAGGGACACAAGACCCACCTGGACAGTCCAGGACTTGGGGTGGTATAGGCTGAAATGCAGAGAGGCGGAGCTCAGGACAGACCCAACCATGCTGGGCTCCACTGTTCCATGAGCCCAGGGAGACTGAGAGATATCACCAGGTGGGAGATGGACCCATGCCCTGCACATCTGTGCCCTGCCCCACATTGACCACATTCCCAAGTCCTGCAGGAACACTGACCACACCCCATGTACATCCCAGACAAGCCATTCTCTCCACACCACCCAAGAGATAGACATTTGAGAGCAGCTTTGCTCCCTGTGGAGGGTGCCCAAGTCTTTCTCCACTGACCAAGTTAAACACAAGTTAAAAAGAGAATCAGCCGCTAGGTCTGGGATGCTTTCTGTGACTTCCTTGCCATCTAAATGCCTGACAGATCCAGCTTGGTGGAGGCTCGGTGTTCTCTGGGTACCCTGCACTTACACCCCATGGTACCCTGCTGTGCCATCAAATAGATGACAGTAGTGAGCCACAGGAAGGCCTGGGATCCTTATTTCAATAGGGTCTCTTTCCAACCCAATCTTCCTTCCTTCTTTTTCTACCTTCTCTGTGCCTGCCCAGCTCATGTCATTCCCAGACACAGAGACAGGTCCACTATGATGAAGGCAGGCATTCCCTCCTACATGTGGCTTTATGGTGACTGGCTTCCTGCCTTCCTAACCTGCTCTTACCCACAGATCACCCCATCTCCCTCTGACCCAGGACTAGATAAGGCTCTGGGAAGAGCAGATCCACAGCGGCAGGTCCGGGCACTCACTCGTAAACACAGTGTGCAGCGGTGACGATCCACAGAGGGGTGATGACGGAGCCCCCACATAGGTGGTAACCCTGGAACTGGAGGCTGACCTGCCAGGGCCACTGGGCGAGAGAGGACATGTTTCCACCCACAATGCGGAAGCTGTAGCCAGGTCTCAGGCCACAGGCTACAGAAGGAAAGGAGGGGCTTATGGGTAATGCTGTCAGCACCCTAAACCTCCTACCTAGCACTATCCTTGTCCCCAACCCTACAGGAGAGGGTTAGGCACACATGGAGTCAAGAACACATGGGATCAGGCACACAAAAGACTCAGAGGTATGCCGGGTTTGTGGGAGGCAGTGGGAAGGGCTGTTGCAGAGAGCAGACATGCTCACCCTGTTCATCAATGACATCCTGGTGCCTAGCCCCACAGTGGCATCTAAGAGAAGGGGTCTTGAGCTGTCCCCAAAGGGAGGAGGACATGACTCTACAAGGGCAGCTTCCATGTGGCTCCCTACCTATGTAAACACTTAAGACACTTACCCAAGCACTTCAAGGTGACCACATGGCCTGAGGCACAGCCTTCCCTACAGTGGAAAAAAAAAAACAAAAACAAAACAAAACAGTTCATGGATGGGCAAAAAAGCTGCTGCTTGCAGAGCAAGGATCATATGCGTTGGACCTGGGGTCCTGGGTGTCCAGAGGAAAACCTGACTGCAGAGCACCTGTGGCGTTTTCTCCCTGCCTCAGCCTGAGCCCCAGTGGGGAGATGTCTCAGATCTGGGCACCTGACTGTTGCTAAGGGAACCTGGTTTTTCTTTATCGGGGTTTTGAGGTTGTGGCTTGGGGGGGGGGGGTAAGTGGTAGATATGAAAGCACTTTGTAAAGGATGCTGTCTAACTTGTCTGTTCCCTGCTTATTTGCTTACACACACACACACACACACACACACACACACACACACACACACACACACACACACACACACTCCCTGCGGTGAGGCAGACCCGGCACTGGCCTGATGACTGCCTGTCACTGGGTGTCACTGTCTCTCTTCTACTGCACTTCCTTCCCTCCCTTGACACAACCATACTTGCCAGGGTTGGGGGTTCACCCCTGCACCCAGGCTTATGCCCCACCATTCTGACCATAGCAGTGAGCTCCACCCTGGCTCATGGAGATGACATTCTTTCCCCTCATCGAGTGCCCCACGGCTTCACAAACGCAGCCTGTGACTCAGCACCAGGGTCGACAGCAACAGAACGTATCTAACCACTTACCTCATGTACACAGAGTGGTGCAGCGTGGTCACCTTGTCATCCGGCAAGAGGTGATTGATGGACACGAAGTCGCCCTGGAACTGCTCCTCAAGCGCATCCACTCTGAGGTGGTCTGAGCTTACATAGCTGCAGGCACATTGGAAACCCAGACCCAACAGTCATGGTGACTCTGAAATATCAGTCACCCACACACACACACACACTCACCAGGTTACAAGCATCACACTTTGGAGACCTCACTTGCTCCTCCCCAGACCATCAAAGGCTTCATTTTGTTGAGGAAATGCACACACCTTAGCCAGGCATTCCAGGCTGCCTATGGTCTGGACACGTGCTTGCTGTCCCACAGTCCACAGCCTGGCCTACCCACCCACCCAATTCCAGCCACAAAGACCACTTCCTGCCACCGTTAGGTAGTCCCCACCCACCTCACTCTGTACTTGGTTTGGCTGGAGCCAAGCCTCAGGGGAGGCAGCTAGATGTTTAGTTCCTGAGGGTCAGGAGTTAGGGGAATATGAGCACCTGTCCCACTTTGTCTAGCCCTGTCATGGAAGGAGTGACTCAAGGACCCTGGGACCAAGCAAATGGGATCAGTGTCAGGAGACAGGCAGACATGGTGAAGAAGAGAAATTTAAAGAGACCAGAATTGGGTAGAATAGCTCAGCATATACCCAGCAATAAAAAAAGAAAAAAATGCAGCATTTAAAGGGTCCCAAATGAAGGTGGGGGAGCAAAGGGTACTGCAGGTGGCTAACTTCTCACTAACCTGGCAGTTTGTCACAAAGGGTGCCATCCAATTGCTGTTAAGTGCCTCAGGGACTCATGTAGGTACAGTGGCAGTGTTCAGCCATCCATGAGTTTGAAGGAAATGCTATCAAGATGTTTTGCAGGCATATCCTCCCAGGGGAGGCCACAGTAGGCTGCCTAGATGTGATGGAGTCAGCTTTTGCTGGGATGTCAGGTCATGGGAAAGATGGCAGGGTGATGAGCTGGGGGCTCATGAAATGCAGAAGGAGCCTAAGTGTCACAAGTGGAGCCCACGGATCACCTCAAAGCAGCAGCCACCCCCACCACAGCCGTGATGACACCCTAGTGACCACTGAGCAGGTGCTTTGAAGGCAGGTGCTGACATTCTCCATTCTAAGGGCGGAGACTAGGCAAGTCTCACAAGACTGCCCTGAATCTGCACCAAGATTCGAGCCAACTAGCTTGACTGTCTGGTTTTGGTTTTGACTTGGGTTTTTGGTTTGTTTGTTTGCTTGCTTACTTGTCTGCTTGTCTGCTGCTATTCCAGATATAAGAGATAGACGTGGCAGAGGAGACGGAGTTTCTAAGGAGAGAGGAGAGAAGATAAACGCGAACACAGAATGAAGTCAGAGAGACTGGGGCAATGGAGGAGGGTGATGTGTTCATGGTGCGGGAGAAAGTGGTACAGGGAGAAGTTGTATCCCTAGCATCCTCTCAGACCCGGGCAATATGGCAAAGGCCAGGGATTTGGAAAGGGAGAATTCTCCAGAAGAAAAGAGGAGGAAAGAGAAAGAAGATAATGGCAGATAATGATGGAGGAACTGAGGCTTTTTTGGTGTGTGTGTGTGTGTGTGTGTGTGTGTGTGTGTTCATGCATATGTGTGCATGTGTGTGTATGTGTATGTACATATGTGTTCGTGCATGTGCGAGTGTGTGCATGTGTGTGCATATGTGTGTGTGTGTACGTGTGCCTGCGCGCACGCATCTGCATGCATGAGTACATTTTTTTCTGTTTTCTTTTTCTCTAATAATTAAAACTACATAATTCTCAACATTGTCTCTGAATGACTTCTGCAGCTGTCATTGAATTTTAGTTGCAGCTTGTTTAGGAACCCAGGCAGGCATGGTGTGCAGAGGAGGCAGGTCTGGGGGACCTCAGCTGTGGGGTACCTAGGATCCCACTGGCTTAGATCCTCCACGACGGTTGTAGCCATGTGGTTTTGAGGACCTTGCTTCCTTGGTTACAAACTAAGTTGTACTTCGGAGTTTTCCACCTTTGATCCTAAGATGCTAGGGGGGACTTGGGAACCTGCCTGTGGTAAACTGGGACCTACAGTATTGAGAAGCCAAAAGGAAATGGCACCCTGGGAAATAAGGCAGGAGGGCTAGCCATGAAGGAGAGGGGTCCTCAGTTGGGCAATAGCATGTGGACAGCCAGCAGCCAACTCCCAAGACTGAAGATGGAAAGACACTGTCTTAGATGGTCTCCTGAGGCTAAGGGTGTTTCCGAACAACAGCATCCTCTGGGACTCTTGAGGATGTGTGTGCAGACATGGGTGTGACCAGCACCTGTGTGCAACAGCATCCCGACACTGGGGCAGAGTATTTTATTTTTCCACTCAGAAGTCCTGGGCTTACAAACTGTTTGCTTTCTGTTACTGTTTTTCTTTTTTTTATGGTTTGCATGTTTTATTTGACTGTCTTGTTTTTTTGTTTGGTTGGTTGATTGCTTGGGTTGTTGTTGTTTGACAGGAACTCACTATTCAGCTCAAGTTGGTCCCAAACTCTCCATGTAGCCCAGGCTGGCCTAGAACACACATTGCTCCTGTCTCTGCCTCGCCAGTGCATGGATTACATGTGTGCCACCATGCCTGGCTGTTGCAGTGCTGGCACAGAACCTGTGGCACTCTACCAGCTGAGCCCCAGCCCCAAGGATCTCAATTGCTTTTGCATCTAAGGCCCTGGCCTCACCCTTCACACACAATGTTCTGTGTGACTTGGAGTCACCTGGCTGCTTGGGCCTTGTCTTGCTCCCTGTGAAGGAAGACAGAGCTAAGTGCCACGAGGTTGTCATAAGGATGAAGTGTGACATGTTAAAGCATCTGGAGAGCTCCTACTGCCCCCATCCTGTCATCCTTGTCATTTGGCCCTGACTCACCTGGGAAACCCCAGCTGGGCACAGGCAACCTTGGCGTAGTGGCTTTTCCAGTCATCGGAGCACATGGTCCTCCAAGCAGCGGCCGTGAACACCTGGAGCGCTGCTCTTTGGCCACTCACTCGTACTGGCCAGGCACGGGGAGAAGGGCAGTGAGGACCAGTGCAGGCTGAGGCCAAGCAGAAGCTGACAACAGCCCCACTCATTGCACGCACCTCCTCTCCCAACCTGACCTGCCCCCTTGCTCAGCCCCTCCCCATAAGATTCTGCAGTTCCCATGGCCTAGACCATGAGACACCCCCCCCAGAACCTATCTAGTAACCCAAGTGAATGCAAACACACATAACAGTCATCCCAGAACCTAGCTAGACACATGGCAGCTGAGGACAGGTGGTTTCGATGGCTATGCCTTGGATCCATCTCACAGAAGGGAAGGGCAAGTCCTGGGTTGTGGTCACTCTCTATTACTTCCTCCAGTGAAAGGGTGCGACTCACCACATCGATACTCATCCTCCCCATCCTTGCAGTCAGAGACCCCATCGCATCGAGCTGTCAGTTCAATGCACTTGAAAGATGAATGGCACCTGTACTTCCCAGAGCAGTCGAAGTGGACTGGGAACAGGGAGGAAAGGGAGACCGCTAGCAAGCTGCCCCTTCAGTGTGCGGCACTCAGAGCTGCACACCTGCCATGTGGCCTTGAACTTGCCCATCAATAATGAAACCTGCAATGAAATTGCATCCCTGACAGCAGCCTGTTCCCTTCAGCCCCGTTTCTGGCCTGAACTCCAGGGGGCAGGACTGCTGCACCCACAGTATCACTACCTCCAGGAAGCACAGATCAAGGTGTATTCAGACTCTCAAGGTTCAAAGTCAAGAGCGAAACTGCATGGCTGTGACCAACACACCCACCTGGCCCAGCAAGAGCCTCAACTGAGACTTTTCAACCATCCTGCTTCCTTCAACTCTGGGCCTGAAGCCAATAAACGATAGAACACATGGCTGAGCAGGAGGCAGACTACACTGCCCTGTGCTCAGTTAGTTGGAGGAGAAAAAGAGAAACTATATACTCTAAGAGCGCCCCTTCCTCCCTATGACCCACTTTCTCAAAAGCCTCACATACCTCCCTATAAAAATAGCCAGGGTGCGTGGTATGGCTTGAATGGAAGTCTTTGTCTGTTCCACCCCAGACTCCCCCTTCCCATCCCAGAGTCCTGTTTCACCAGCTACCTTTGAGTAATTCTAACTGTGCAGGTATCCTAGTGGCAGAGCCCAGAGCACAGCCAGCAGCCCCTGCCTGTTCCCACACTGGCTTGATATTCACACAAGCAGATAAAACCCATCACCATCAAACCAAAAGGACACCAGCCACCAGTAATTAAGGCCAGGCAACAGCAAGTACAGACAGAGTGGGGGTGGGGTCACTCATGCAAGTTTAAATGCCAAAGCAGGTATTCGAGCGCCTACTAAATAATGGACGGTACTCACTGCCCAGGCCGATGGCCAGCGCCAGTATCAAGGCAATGATCCCAATGACGATGATCGGAAAAAACTTCAAGGGCAGCAGGGACAAGATCTGCGCAGCCACTGCGTCTGCATCTGAGAACCAAAGGAGTGGGGAGTGGCGGAGCCAGGGACCATTGACTTTGAGTGACATAAAACTTAAAGTTTAGCCATGTGTCCTCTGTCCTCTCTGTGCAGAGAAAGTACCAGCCCAAAGACAGCTGACTTCATTGAATGAATGGCCACGTTGTCTAGGTCAGTCTCACCCTCCCAGCTATGGCCCAGCTCTCATCCCAGCTTAGGAGACATTGTTGTGGGTTGAAAAGTATCCTCCAAAGGAGCCTTTGACACCCTGACTCCCAGCAGCCTAGCATGGGATCTTACTTGGAGATCACAGAGAGTGCCAGTTAAGATGAGGTCCTTAGAGAGTGCACTACTCTTGTATGACTGGGAAGGGGGGATTCCAACACAGACACAGACATGCATAGAAGAAAGACAACAAGAGACTAAGGGAACAGAAGATGAAGATGAAGGCCGGGGCAGGGTGACATGACAACTCAAGGAGTCCCAAAGGCTGTTGGTCAAAGGTCACTTTCTGCACAAGGCCTGGAGGGTCCTGTGTGCATCCATGGGAACAGAGCCTTACTGTCAACAGACTTTTAGGCTTCCAGCCCCCCCAAAAGGATACAAGGAGAGTCTGTTGACTGAGCCACCCAGCTGTGACATGTTGTCCCAGCCCTGGTAGAACAGTTGAAGGAAGTTCCAGGTCCCAAGGATATGTTCAGAGAGGGTAGTGTGACATGGAGATTTTATGCCATATGTTTGAAGCAAGGAGGGCGCTGGGCTCTCTCAAATTATCCCAAGCTGGCCTTTCCCCACAGAGTCACCCTCAGCCTTTGTTCCAGGCCATGCAACACATGTGAGCAGAGGCCACCACATAGGCAGCAGATCCCCAAGAGTGGGGCTGTCCAGTAGCTCACACACTGTCCAGTTTAGTACATTTCATGTCCTCTTCCAGGTCAGAGCTGCCACAACTCTGCTTGCTGCTCCTAAAGACTGGGGTTCCTAGGCTCTGGATTCTTCGGCTCTCATGGGAACCACCCACTTGTGCAATACCCACTGGGGAGAGGACTGGCAGTCACCAGGGTGATGAGGCCACCTGTTGTGCAGGGAGTGACAAATCCCTGTCCTTGACCCAGAAACTTCATGTCTTCTGGCTACATCGTCTATGAAATCTGGCAGGCTAACCGGTTAGCTTGCAAGTAAGGTGAACACTCACACTCTAGCTGCAGAGGTACAGCATCACCACCTCTCCTCTCTGGTATGGCTTGGACACACTTGGTTTGATGGTTAGTTTTCTATCGACTCAACACAAGCCAGGATCATCTGGGAAAGGGGAACTTCCGTTGGGAAAATGCCTTCATCAGATTGGCCTTTGAGCATATATAGTGAGTGTTGTCTTGACTAATGTTGGATGTGGAGAGCCTAGCTCATTGTGTGCGGTGTCACACTGGGGCAGTGTTGCTTCTGGATGACATATGAAAGTGGACTGAAAAAACCTGTAAGCAGCACCCTCCATAGCCTCTGCTTCAGTTCCTGCCTCCAGGTGCCTGCCCTGTGTGAGTTCCTGTCCTGGGCTTCCCATGAGCTGTGAAGCTGGTATAAACCTTCCCTCCCCAACTTGCTTTGGTCATGATGTTATCATAGCAATAGAGACTAGGACACTGGGGATGGTGAATAAAAGGCATCTCTCTGGAGCAGCCCCACAAAGGACAGACATGCAGGAAAACCTCCCAACCTCCCTGGAAATGAACAAACGAAAAATGGACCTAAATTCATCCTGACATCACAATGACTTTGCTGGTACCATACCCACTGGTGCTCACAGCGGAAGAGACCACAGGCTTCTCACACAGCACAGGAGCAGGATGCATTCGAGTCCCCTTTGTTAGTATTTAGGCATCTGTACTGGCCTACCCATGAGGTTCTGACAGGATATGTCCTCAGCTATAGCCATTAAGAGCACTACCTGTGCACATTCACTATGTTCCCTTTTAAAAGGGCTCTTTCTTTCTTCCTCTCTCCTTCTCTCTCTCCTTTTCTCTCTCCCTCTCTCCTCCTCCTCTCCCCTCACCCCTCCCTCCCTCTCTCTCCTTCTTTCTCTTCCTCTCTCTCTCCTTCTCTGCCTATCTTTCCCCCTACTGCCTCTCTTTTCTTTTCTGCTGCTCCTGTTCCCAGAGGCCATCCCCCCTCACCATTCCCTTTCCCCTAATAATAAAAAGAAAAAAAAAAAAAAAACCTCCAGGTGATCTCTGTCGCATGGCATTTTTCTGTCTCAAGCCACTTTTTACATTACAACACCCTTTGTGTGACATTGGAGATGGAGCTACATGGCTTAAGCAGATGGAGTTTTTGACCCAGTGATGTCACCTCTAGGAATGGATCCTAAATGTTGTCAAGGGTGTGTACACAGATGTCTGTCTCCACACACCCTGTTGAGGGTGCCATTCCTGAAACCAGCAAACAGGAAGCAGCCTAAACAGTCAGCAAAGGGGCAGCAGGAAACCCTCAACATCACTGTGGCGCACGTGGAATGGAATTCCTAAGGGGTCTTTTCTAATTTCATGAACCCATTCCTCCCACCCTGTCCTTCATACTCTGTCAGCAATCCAGAAGACTTAAAAAGAATCCCTGGGGCATCTGGGATGCAGGTTGGTCAGAGCTACAGCCTGAACTGTCCAAGTTCCCTCCCTCGCCCAGCCCGGGGGGTCATCATTCTCATTGCTCCCAAGTCGGACTTTCCAAACCAGCAAGCCACAGACAGCTCTCACCATAGGAACAGGCATCACAGGGAAAACAAATGCCTCACCTGGAAGACATGTGATTCAAGGAACCAGCTTTTCTTTTGGTGGCTACACCTATCATTTTAGCCAGGCACTTAACCTTTAGTGACATACAGCTTGCCTGAGTTTTCTAGAAGGGCTGTGGCCAGTGTTTCTAAGGACTCCCTGGAGGGCTCAGAGTTTTCCTAGGCAGTATTCAACCTCTTTCTGAGTGAACCTGAGCCAATGTGGATCTTGGGTCTCTGAAAACCGCCAAGAGAAGAAAACCAACCAACCAAACAAACACAAAACACTGCCTCCAGGAAGTTAGCAACTGCCCCTAACAAGGGGCTCCTCCTGAGCACCCTCCAACTGCAAGATTGGGGAAGGGAGGTGTCTGACTACTAATGTGAAAATACCCAGGGAAAGCGGGAGACATAGCAAAGTCAGAGTAACCTGTCTAGTTCAATCCCCGGTATAGGAGAGAAGGGAGGAGAAGGGAGGAGAGAAAGACAGAAGGAGGAAGGTGGGAGAGAGAAAGAGAGTGAGAGAATATACAAGGAGATTTCCCACACACACCCACACACAGAGACACACAGGCACACACACGTACACACACACACACACACACACACACACACACACACACACACACACACACGGGGCACACGGGGCACACGGGGCACAGACAGACACTTGACCACATTCACCACTTCTGCAAAGAGCCCACATCACAAAATCCCACCTACCTGGTGCCACAGGACTTATTTTCAAATCATCCAAGCCAAAGAGTGATCGGAAGGAGAAGGGGGCTTCGGCTGCCGGAGGATCGTTTTCTCCCATGGTGACTATCTCAGCGCCTCTGATGTTGGCTTCCGGCTCCACCTCCACCTGCTTAGCCAGGGGTGAGCAGGATTGGTCCCTGTGGGAAGTATGGGCACCAGGGGTGCCTCTGTCCCACTTTAAATCCTTTCTGTCAGACTTGAAGACTTTGTGAGTTTGTCCCAAACACCCGTCTACTGAGAGCACAACTCTCCCTGGACTTCTAGAGTTGACAAATGAGCAGAATTTTAATTCCTCTCCAATAACAACGATGACGGTGTCCTCTGTGTAGCCAATCTTAAAACCAATCAAGTGACCCTTTTAAAGATAAGCCCCTTTGCCACACAGAAGGCACTGTGTCGTTCTTCTTTAGAAGACGGTAACTACCTGATTTCTGAGACTGTTCTCCCCTGTCCTTCAACATTTGATTTTTCTTTCTAGCCATAGGATTCACTTGTCATAGACATAAGATGTTCTGATACTCAATATTTGTGTCCCAAAATGTAGGTAGCACCAGAGAAAGGGCACTGTCCTGCCGTTAGTAGCATCAGTAGCTTTCCACAAACCCAGTCCTTTCCTGGCTCCTACAGGCATGACCTAATTAAAAATGAAAGTATCTGAGCCCTGGGGACCCAGGCCACCCAGCCAAGTGAGGAGTGGCTGGGAGCCTCAGACCAAACCCACACAGGGCTCTGTTTCCTACAGTAGAGACTTTCCAGAGAGGGTTGAACAAGCACAGCCATGTAGGGTGCTCCCCGGTGAGTCCCAGGTCAGTCCTCCCAACTATACAACCAGGGTTTTTAGAACTCTGCTTCCATCAACACTGAGGTCCACAGAGACCCCCTGAAGGCTGTAAGCAACAAACATGAATCTGTCTGCCTCCTTCCCGGCTTGCTACCTGTTGTGTTTGTCCACATTCCAAATGGAGCTACTCACCATTAACAACCAATCTTGTTTCTCACAATATTTGTAAACTCTAAGCTTTCTGGAAAAATCAGCCCTGGGAGAGTATCCCCTCCCAAGCAGGCCTAGGCTGGCAGGACCCACCTGGGGAAGCTGAGAAGTTACTTAGAGTGCACCCTCAAAGTGTCCCCCGACCCCGTGCCCCGCCCAGCCCTCTTACTATTTCTGGAGCCGCCATCATTTGGAGCAGTAATAATTTCCTTTTTCATTATAAAAATGAGCAGGAGGGGAAGCAGCTGGCAAAGGGGAGTCCAGTAGGGAAATATTTCCACCGAGTCACTCAGCCTTGTCGACTCTGTCACTGAAGCCAGCGGCATCACCGTGGCGCCTCTGTAACTCAATCTGGATGTGGTTATCAGGTGGCCCTAGTGGTATGGCCACGGAGATGGGGAGAACAGCTTGCAAATGAGCAGAGCCAGAATGGCAGCAGTGTCACAGAAGAATGTAGGGCCCAAGGACACTCCTTTTGGTAAGATGACCAAAGGGGCCACACCTAGTGCCAAGCAGACAGCCCCACAAAAGGGCAGATCAGCACTTTGCTGGGAGGTGCCATCCTACAGCTGTTCTGAAGGCAAAAGACAGAGACTAAACCATCTGCCTGCAAATTTCTTGTTGTCATTGTTTTTAATAGCTGAGTAGTACTCCATTGTGTAAACATACCACAATTTCTTCATCCATGTTTCAGTTGAGGGACATCTAGGTTTGTTTCTAGTTTCTGGCTACTACACATAAAGCTGCTATGAACATTCAACTTGATATGCCGCATTTGGTTGCTCTCCATAGGAGACCCACCCTCCTCTGAATAGAAACGGAGGAGGGATGGATGGGGGAGGAGGAGGAGAGTGAGAGGAGAGGAGGGAAATGAAAAAGTGGTCAAGCTGTTAAATAAATAAATAAATAAATAAATAAATAAATAAATAAATAAATAGAGACAGCCAGGCAGTGGTGGCACACACCTTTAGTGCCAGCACTTGGGAAGTAGAAGCAAGTGGATCTCTGTGAGTTCCAGGCCAGTCTATACTACAAAGTGAGGTCCAGGACAACCAGGGCTATTACACAGAAAATCTTTGTCTCGAAAAACCATTAAAAAAAAAAAAAAAAAAAAAAGACAGACTAAAGTCCACCATGCTGTAGGTCCTTTCTTACCTCTGACTACTCTCCCGATCCCGGGATGAACACTTATTGAGATGGTGATAGCAGACATGGCTCTTAAAACTTTCTTTACTACCTCTTAATTGGAGCATGTTAGATTGTCATCTAGAATGTTCTGCCGTAACCCGCACAGTGACCAGGGCCATGAAGGGCTGATTGTGAACCTAAGTGTTTGGACAGTGCTGAATAAATACACAGATAACCAACAGGGGGCAAGTCTGAGGTCACCTGGGTCACCCTCAGCACCTCTTGCACACGAGCGAGTTCTCTTCAGCAAATGTTGGAAAAGAACTATGCACGAGGTTTCCTTCCTCTGTCTGACCTGAAAGACAACTTTTTAAGGTATGAGGAAAGGAGCAAGCCAGCTAGAGGATTTCCTGACTGACCATCTGAGCTTTCTCCTCCCTTTTCCCCCTCCCCTTCCTTCTTTCCTTCCTTCCTTCCTTCCTTCCTTCCTTCCTTCCATCTTTCCTTCCTTCCTTCCTTCCTTCCTTCCTTCTTTCCTTCCTTCCTTCCTTCCTTCCTTCCTTCCTTCACCTCTCCCTCTCTCCTTCATTTTGTTCTTGGTTGCTTGCCTCCTTTTGTTTTCCAAGTCAAGGTCTCATTGCATAGCCCAGGCTGGCCTCAAACTCGCCATTCTGCTGCCCCAGCCTCAAGTTCTAGGATTACAGAGAAATGAGTAGAAGAAACAGGTTGTGTTTTAATATATTATAGATATAAACATAATTGCTCAAAATTATTATTTGAATGAGAAAACATCATATTTGAAGTGAGCTATATTTCATGCCCCATATTCACTTTTTTCTCCTCTGAGTAATGCAGACTGAAGCCCCTGTGCACACACCACATGCTGTGTTGAAGATTTTATAGAACTTTATGAACTTTATGGTGTGTGTGTGTGTGTGTGTGTGTGTGTGTGTGTGTGTGTGTGTGTGTTTGTGTGTGTGTTGGAATGTTGCAGGTCAAGAACCAAATTACCTTAGGCTGTCTTTAATCCCTTCATGGCCATTTATCACCCCCCCCCTTTGTCGGACCTAACATCCTTTCGACTGACAAGTAAAGCCCCTGGGATGTATTAATTTAGCAGACCATTGGCTTCTACCAATCCTAAAGCTAAGAATGCCCTCAGATAGCATCTGAGACTTATGGGAACGATGTCTCCGCTTTCCCACATCCCATCTATTTGATGTCCCTGGCAATGTGTTTGAAAATGCCTTCATTTAGACTGCCTTTTGTTGTCATTTGGGGCCACTCGAACCCATGTGACTCCCAGTCACAATGATCACAATGAACTATCTCTTAATTCCCTTTGGAGCAAGAGATAAGTTCTGCCTCGATGGTAGCAAGCTCTGTCTATTTCTAACACCCACATTCAAGATAAATAGATTGGAGAATCCCTCAGGGAGAACCAATGGAGGCCCAGAGGTCTCTATGGCAAAGGAAACCAGCCAGGCAGAGAAAGAGGCCGCAGCTGTGCCTCCGGTGTGGAAAATGTAAAAGAAAGAATGTAGCAGAGAGCAAAATGGTGGTTGTGGGGTCAGGGTGGAGTGAGAAGAAGGGGGAGATGTGAATCCAGGGGTGCAGATTTAGACATGTAGCATGAGCAAGCCCAGAGTCAGGTGTCACCTCACAGATACAGCTCTGCACTGAATGCTGGGAATTCTGGAAAGCCGACTTCAAAGCGCCCTTGTTGGCTCCTGCAGGATGGAGTTCGGTTCCCAGCACCCATGCTGGAAGGAACACTCACAACTGTCTGTAACTCCAGCTCCAGGGGGTCTCCAACACCTTCTTGCACCCCCACACATGTGTGCACATTCATACCAATAGATCTTTTTAATTTATTTATATTTTTATGTATGAGTGCTCTGCATGTAACCATACAGGCCAGAAGAGGGCACCAGGTCTTATTACAGATGGCTGTGAGCTACCATGTGGTTGCTGGGAATTGAACTCAGGACCTCTGGAAGAGCAGCCAGTGCTCTTAACCTCTGAGCCATCTCTCCAGGCCCCAAATAAAAATTTTTCATTAAAATTAAAGAATGTGAGTATTTGAGAAGTCACAGAGAGTGGGGAATTTCTGATTAAATTAAAGTTTAAAGATACAGAAGAAATAGAAAGAACTCACATTTTTAAATGAAACCCAGTGCAGTAGAGAGTGACATAGATATTTAGCATCTTATTTGGGGGTTAGCATTATATAATATTAAGTAGAGAGACAGAGAAAAGAAGAAGATTGGAAGGAAAGGGGGATAAACAAGATGAAAAAGAAGGATACATGGAACGTTGTAAGAACCAGTGAGCAATAAGGACGTGAAGCTGGGATGGTGGCCCACACCCTAAATCCCAGTGCTCAGAAGGCAGAGACAGGAGGAGCTCTGTGAGCTCACGGCCAGCCTGATCTACATAGGCTGGCCAGGGCTACCTGGTGAAACCATATCTCAAAATAAAAATAACATTTTAAAAACAATAAAATGTCATCATCACTCTCAGACAATATCTAGAATTCTAAAGATAAATTATTATAATCAATAAATAAACCCAGCAGGACTTTCAGATATAAAGCCAGTAGGAAACAGTACAAATGTGGTGGTAATTTACCAATAACAAAAAATAAAGCATGATCATGGATATCTCAAAAAGATGTAATTTATTGGGGCACCAAGGATTGCCCATTACCTAAGGATAGTGTAATACATACCGAATGACCTCTACCCAGAGACCCCTGCAGCAGAAGTGAAAAGAAATAAAGACTAGCAAGCCTATGCCGGCAAAATTAAAAAGGGTAAATTCCTTGAAAAGCATTTTAAAAAAAGAGATTATATAAATTAATTTCATACATTAAAACTTGCCAACAAAGAAACTTCTAGGTCCAGGATATTTCACTTACCATACAAATTTGGGAGATAGAGACAGAAGGATCAGGAGTTGAAGGTCATATTTAACTGCATAATGAAAGCCTGTATCAAATGTATATCTGTATAGATTATATAGATATATAATTTATAATAGCATCAAAAACACAAATGAAAGGGCTAGTGATGGCTCAGTGGGTAAAGTACTTGTCATACAACCCTGATAACCTGAGTTTGATCTCTAGAACATACACAAAGATGGAGGGGAAGAAGCAACTCTACCACGTTGTCCCCTGGCCTCCACACATAGCCACGGCATGCATGCACCCACAGGTAGACAAGAGACACACACAAAAAAAATCATAAATAAAATATTTTTAATTATGAAAAAACCTGAAAATTACAAAACATCCCTGGGAGAAATTAAGTGGAGAGATATACTATATTCGTGGAATGGAAGACATATTCAGTCTAACCACACAGATTGTTTCTGGCAAAAAAAAATAAATTAATTAATGTATTAGGTTTTGTTGTCTTTAGAATTCCTTTCATTTTTTTCTTAAAATCAGTTTTATTGAAATGTGCCCATTCTAAATACTCAGTTTGGTAGTCTTGAAAAAAGCATCACTTGTACAAACACCACTCAGTCTGGTCCCTCAGTCCCTAACTCACTCCCACCCTAACTCAGGCAACCACTGATGTTCTCTCTAAACTTAGCTCAATCTTATCTTGTCTAAAATGGCATCTAAATAAATCTGAAAAGCCAGTGTGATGGTACCTGGTGCCTGGCACTAGCTCGGTGAGCTCTTATGTTCATTGGTGATGCAGGAAGCATGGCTGCCCTGCTTCCTGTCAAAGAGCACCACTCCCTGAGCTCACAACCCGAGTCTGTTCACAGTCAGATCTCACTTGGACTATTTGGATGGTTTCCGGTTAGGGACTATGAGGAAGAAAGCCACCGTGGATGTTTAAAGATGGGTTTTTGTGGGGGCACGAGTTTTCATTTTTCCCCGGTGAACTCTAAGATCAGAACTAGTCACAGAGTCAATGTATGTTGGTTGACCTTTATGAGACACGTGTCAACTTGTTTTCCAAATCGGTTGGACAAATTACAATCACAAGTTCCCTTGCCTGGGTAAAGCTTGACCTTGTCGGTCCTTTGGACTCAGCTCCAAATCTAACCGGTACTGTGGCAATGGGCTATGCTCCTTATTTACGTCCTTACGTTATGAATGAGGTTAGGCACCTTTCACAACTTCCCGTATCTTCTTCACCAGGTGTCATTTAGATACTTTCCCAATTCTAAGCATGCTTATTGGTGTTCTCATTAACTGTAAGAATGAAGACTTTCGTACAAACACTGTATATGCTAGGTATCAGACCAAAACCTGTAGGCGGGGAACATTTTCTCCCACTCTGTGGCTTACCTTTTCTTTCGTTTCCTTTACCATACTTTTCAAAGAGTAAACGCTTATGACTTTGATAAAGCCCAAAGATCATGGATTATGCTTGTTATGCCCCAAGAAAGTTCTATAACCTAAAACACAACACACATTTTTCTTCTAGGTTTCTTGGGGGGTTGAAGTCTCCAATTTTACATTTAAGCCTGTCCTCCATTTTGGATTAGCGCTACATATGCTGTGCAGGTCCCGGGCATTGTTGGTGAAACAGCAGACGTTCCTGGGGAATTACAGTGCCCGATTATTGACAGTTGACAGTGTATGTGTGAGTCATCTGCACCCTTCATGCTACACACCCTTTCTGCTCTTTGAATTTACATTAAAAAAAAAATCCAAGACGGTAGAACAGTCTCACAGACACAAAATCAGAACACTCTGACACCACAGTGACTAAACACAAAAATGAATAAATCAGATGAGACAATGAGACAGAGACAGAAGCTAACTACATCTGTCAGTCATGTGGCTGACAGTCCACTGGTGTGAACTGGTCTTGTCAATGGGAAAATAAAGAACCTTAAGCCCGACCTCACGCCATACACAAAGTGATTTCTAACCGACACTGAGCTAAACAGGAATGGCAGCAACAGCGAACCTTCTAGAACAAAGAGGAAGACACCATGTTCACCAATGAGAATAAACAACGATTTCTCAAACACGGTGCAGAAGATGCCAACCAAAGATTCCACAAAAATAAATAAATAAATAAATAAAAATAAAAAATAAAAAGGACCAACAACCTAAGGGGAAAATGAACATAGAGATCCAAGCAGACTCTTCCCCAGTGGTAGTAAGCCTATGAAACAGCACTGGTAACAACAGTCCTTCAGAGAAATGCAAATGACAACCGCAGTGAGATGCTTCTGTATACAGACCAGAGGGCTGTAAACACCACACCTTCCGTCCTCCTCTGCTGGCTAGAGAGCAGCCTCTGCTCAAATGTGCAGCAGCAAAGAAATAGATGGAGGAACAAGATACCTTTTAATACGATGGTGCTCGGCCATGGCAATGAACGAACTACAGATCAAGCAACAGTGTGAATAAATCCCATAGACATAATTTGGACCAAAAATCAGAACATGAAGAGCTAAGGGGTTAAAGCACTTGCCTAGCATGGATGGGATTCTGAGTTCAATTCTTGACACCACAAAAAAAGAAGGAAGGAAGGAAGAAAGGAAGGAAGGAAGGAGGGAAGGAGGGAGGGAGGGAGGGAGGGAGGGAGGGAAGGAAGGAAGGAAGGAAGGAAGGAAGGAAGGAAGGAAGGAAGGAAGAAGGCAGGCAGGCAGGAAGGAAGGAAGGAAGGAAGGAAGGAAGGAAGGAAGGAAGGAAGAAGGAAGGCAGGCAGAAAGGAAGAAGGAAAGAAAGGAAAAGTGTGTCATGACATAGCATGTGTTACAGTGTTCTAGTAGCATGAGACTTGAAATTAAAGTAGATCTGTAGGGGAGGGGCACCCACAAGAAGAGGCAAGGTGGGGCAGGTCCTCTAGGGAATGGAAAGTTCTGGAACGGGGTCTCTTTTTTTTTTTTTTTTTTTTAGTTCAAGTTAGGGAACAAGCTTGTTTCACATGTAAGTCCCTTCTCCCTCTCCCTTTCCTCACCCCCATCCCTCCTCCCCCCACCCAACCTACCCCCCACCCCATCCACCCACCACTCCCCAGGCAGGGTAGGGCCCTCAACAGGGGCTCTGCAAAGTCCACCAAATCTTCCTGTGCTGGGCCTGGGCCCTTCCCCATGTGTCCAGGGCCAGAGTGTATCCCTTCACATGGGATGGGCTCTCAAAGTCCCTTCTTACACCAGGGAAAAATACTAATCCACTACCAGAGGCTTCCTGGGGTGCAGAGTACTCCTTATTGACATCCATGGAATGGGGTCTCTTAACCTGCGTCGCTCACACGAGACAAGCTCACCCTTTGCTGTAGACTGTCCTGGGTGCTGTGCAGCTGATGACAGCTGTGGTTGACATCCTCTAGTTGCCACATGTCCCACCCCTCCCAGATTTTTGACAACCACAAATGTCTCCAGACACTGTCAACTGTCCCTTTAGAGAGGGGTGTAAAACTAAAATGCCCTAGGTTTTACACCCTTGTTTCATCAGTCCTGGGTCAGAGAATGTGCTCACTGTATGGAAATTCCTCATGCTGCACACATACCACTGGACTTTAAAAGTTCTTGGGGAAAAAAAAAGGTCAATAAAAACTAAAAAAGACTAGGTTTTCTAGATTTTAGAGCAAGCAGGGACCATGCAAAGAGTGAATTTCAGTGTCTTGAATGCAGACTAAGGAGGCTAAGGTCCAGGGTGGATGCCAGCAGAACCCTCGAGAGAAGCCTGCTCCCTCAGCCTTCTCAGGTGTTCCTCCTCTTCAAGCTCCCCAAGTACCCAGCAAACCCCAGTGATGAGCTTCAGGGCAGTCCCTCTCCCCCCCCCCCCCCATGGAAGCAGGTGGATTTAGAAGACGCTGCTGTGGACGCACAAGGAGAATTCAAGCCCAATCATTGTGCAAACAGGATATTCGCTTGTGTCAGAAAGATCAAAAAAGCCTTGAGGTTTTTCTTCACAGCCTCAGCCTGCCTCCTTCTCTGCTCTCACTTTATCTGTGCCTTGCAGTGAGCAGGCAGGCTCCTCTTGCCCGGCAAGCAGGAAGACATGGCTGCGGGGGAGACCCAGCTCTATGCCAAGGTCTCCAACAAGCTCAAGGGCCGCAACACCTCCTTGCTCCTGGACCCCCTCCTGACCATGGGTTTCCCCGCACATATCGCGTGAGTACTTGCAGCTGCCAGGGCCCTACAGCCCGGCTTCCCTGCCTGGTTAGACCCCTCTGCTCCACCTGCCACCCCCTGGATAAGCAAGTGTTGCTGACTTCCTGCTAAAGCGGTCACACTAGTGTGAGATGGTGTCTCCAAAGAGGCCCCTTCCTCCTGTTTATACATGGAATGGTCTTGACCTTTGAAAGATCATCTCTTCTACCTGACTGATAGAGTTGAAACATAGAAGCCATGTGGGTCTCTGGAGGCCCACTTGTGGGGTTTGGAGGAGAGTGAGGGCAGATGCCAATTCTCCTGCCAATCAGTGACACCAAAAGTGACAGACAGTTCAAGGTATGTGACTCTGATATTTGAGTCTCCACGGATAGGACCCCCTGAGAGAACTACCATCCGAGTTTCTAAGCAGCCCAGGGAAAGCCATTTGTCTCTAGGGAAAGTTTCTGGAATGTTCAGGTGACAAGAGAATGAGTGAGAAATTCCAGAGACAGTGGGGCTCAGCACCACTTGGCTCATCCAAGTCCCCAGGCTCAGAGGGCACAGATGCTGCTGACCGTGGTCCCATCATCCATTGCAAACCCGCTTCTTAGCTGTAGTCCTTATTCCCAGAAAGACATAAGTAAGAAGTATGCTTCAGGGAGCCCAGGCCTGGTGGGGGCTGGGGGAGTGAGCCAAACGCTCCTTCGATGAGATAAAAAAGACTCTGGCCACTGTGGAGGACAGGGTATTGAAGCTAGTCCAGTCTGCTCCCAATATCAGGGCTTTGTTGTCACTAAATGGGGAACAGAACCCAGACCATCAGGAAGCCATCAGTGATATGTTCACCATCCCTCTGCAGATGAGAACATCAAGGCCTAAACAATAGTCTGTGGCAAGCCTAGGTCAGGAGCCAGCTCCCCATGCCTCCCCGACCCACTCTGTTTTACTGCTCAAGCTGGTGGGCTCCCCTTCAAAATCCCCGCTAGCTCAAACAATAAACACCTGTGGGTCTAAAGCTCTTACTTGGGCAGGGCTCAGAGTAGGGCTCATGGCATGGCCTCATTGTCATGGCCTCTCCGGGTGGCTACAGCCCCACTGCTCTTCACACAAATGGGTGTAGTACTGGGCAGCACTACTCGGGGTTCCAATGGGGACTGCTGTATCAGCTAATGATGGCTGGGTGTGTGGCCCACTCTGCTCTGTTTGGCCCAGCTCAGCCAAATACAAGTCAACGTATTTACATCCCAGGTCCCTGAATGAATAAAACACATGGAGCCATGAGGAAAGCACCAATGAGCATTTGAGAGTGGGGGACACAGGAGAGGGATGTGGACCAGTCTGCCCAGTGGTTGGGTAAGGGACGCTTCCTGCTGAGCAACTGGGGTGGGGTTTCATGTGTCTGGGAAGCATGTGCCAGGAGTGCAGCCTGTCCCAGCTGACCTCAGCAGTCACACGTGCATAGGATTGGCTTTGTTAGGGTAGCAGGGTGCGGAGAGAGGAAAGCAAGAGAGGACAGAAGTCAGGTCTTGAGTTCTAGGACTCCGGGGCCCAGGAAGAAGAGGTCATAGGAGGGGAGTGAGTGGGGGTGAGGGTTGGAGCATGAATCTCTGTGTGAAGGATGGAGATGTTGGCATAAGGGTACCTGCTGGGATGTCCCGCAGCTTGGCCCTGTTAGGACACAGCATGGATGAGTAGCTTCCTCACTCCTACAACTCACCCCTTCCAAGGAAAAACCAACTGGGCCTTGACCATCCTGTGTTCATGACCCGCAGGCTCAAAGCGCTAGCAGCGACAGGGAGGAAGACAGCGGAGGAGGCTGCAGACTGGTAAGTGGGATGGGAGCTGCAGGCCTAAGGGGGCTGGGGTGACACCACCTGGACTCTATTCCCTGGGTGGGTCCTCTGGGGGGAACCGGGTGTCTGTGGAAGTGAAGTAGAATGGCATCCATTTCCACCCAGCCCAGGAAAGTAATAAAACTCTCCTTAAGACATTAAGAGAGAATCTAGAGATTTTCTCACTTAAAAGCCAGATTTAGGACTCTAGACAGATCCTGCCCAGCATGGGTTCCACCCCTGGTGCATAAACATTCATGCATTAGTGAGAGCACACACACACACACACACACACACACACACACACACACACACACACACACACACCAAAACAAAACTGACTTAATCCAAATTTGACTCATAAAAGAGGTTCTTGTTTATGATCTATGTTAAACAAGTAGGAAGGTGTCGTTTTTGTTGATATGAAATTCACCATACTCTCAGGTCACTGAAGATGGAAGAGAATTTAAAGACGGTTGGGAATCCCCAAGGTATCTCAGGATACACCCGGAAGGGGTGTAGGGAAAGATGACGCTCCTGAACTCCCACTCCAGCCACCTGTCTGTCACCCTCAGCCTCCTGGGGTGGGAGGGGGTCCTTGTTCTTAGGAGCTCCTCCCCACCCAACTGGGAAGTCCCTCCTGCTCTTATCTGAAGTAGCCACCATGGAAATCAAACAGCAAAAGGCAGATCCTGGGCTTGGCTGTGACTCCTTGCTGTGGAGGGCTTGCAGTTCGAGTATGCATGGGGACCTGGGTTCTGTGTTAGTTTCCTTTCCTGTAGCTGAGATCAGATGCCTGATAAAAGCCACTTAAAGAAGGAAGGGTCTATCTGGGAGTGTTTGGGTGTGCACTCCATCATGGCGGGAAAGCCATGCAGCGGGAACGTGAGACAGCTTCTCTCTTTCTATCCACAGTGAGAAAGCTGAGTATAATGAATGTTGGTGCATGAAGCACAGTCAGAGGTTCCCCGCCTTACACACACACACACACACACACACACCGCTGGTGCTCAGCTCACTCTCTCCATTTTACTCAGCCCTCTACCCCTGACCTTGGGATGGTGCCACTCATTCAGGTGGAGTCTCCTTCCTCCCTCAGTTGACCCAGCGAGAGGAAGGAAGAGCCGGTGGTTTGTCTTTAGGATTGATCCTGGACTCCAGCGAATGAACACTTGGTATTTTCCATCCCGGGTTCCAATCTCCGCCCTACCAAAACGAAACAAAAATTCTTCCAGCACTGGGTAGAAGCATATGAATGGTCTCAGAGGTCTGTGTTTTAGGAGAACCTCTTCCTATAAGACCATAGGCCAAGAGTGCACAGGCAGGAGACACACAGGCAGAGGGCACACAGGCAGAGGGGACACAGGCAGGGGACACACAGGCAAGGGACACACATGTAGGGGAAGCTGTAGCCACTCCTACTTAAGGACTGGCTACAGGTGTCGGGAGGGCATGGTCAGACACACCTGTAGCCAGCCCCTAAATAGGCGTGGCTACAGCTTCCCCTGCACACAGGCAGAGGGCACACAGGCAAGACCTCCACCTAATAGGGAAATGCCCAGAGTCCTGGCAGTCTGACTGCAGACTGAGGATGGATAGGCAGGGTCTCTGCAAACGTGGGGAATGCCTAGAGTCCCAGCAATCTGACTTCAAAGGCAGCTTCCAGTTTCAAACTATACACTATAAGCCAAGCTCAGTGATGGGAGGGGCCTGGGTATCACCTGCCAGTAACAGCCTAACCAATGAGACTCACCAAGGAAGAGGGATGAAGCCAGGTCCCCTACACGTAGCTGAGAGTCATCCTGACATCTAACAGGAACCAAGGAAGCCCAGACTAAGCACAGGCTTCAATCAAAAGTACCTTTGATGCTAGGGGGAGGAGGTGGGAGCTGCCCGTGTCTGTGGGAGGCAGTGTGCAGTGCCCTCAGCACTGGGAACTCCACACAGTTCCACCTCTATGTGGAGATCTTAAAAAAATCAGATACACATGGAGATCTTGATCACTGTGCTGGAAGCTTTGGAAAATGAAAGCAATTAAAACATCCCCGGATTTGGAAGTGGATGGAAGCAATGTTCCATATGTGTAAGATGGGTTGTGAGGCAGTCTTGGAAAGACCCACACTGGAAACGCACCAACATGTCTATTCTCCCCCTGGGCAAACGCACCATTGGGGTGAACTCAGGAAAGAGGCACCAAGGGAGCCAAAGAGGTGCAGGCCCCGCCCCTTGGCACATCCACCATCAAGGGAATTTGTTTACACACAAGGTGTCGGCCCAGTGACAGCACCACACTTCCTAGCCCTACTGTGACATAACAGGCAAGTGCCAGTCACAGGGAGTTCTCCAGAGCTGTAATACTACTGCTCAACTATTGCCTTCCAGAGATGTTCCCAGGTGAATGCTGGCCTATGTTCCTGCTCTTCCCCAGGGAACAAATGTCTTGGAGTAAAATTATTTATTTAAGACGCTGAGAGTTTGCCTCTGCACATGCTGACAGGTCATTCTAAATAATGGTTGCACAGCTGCAGCCTGAGGTCTTGCTGCACTTTTGACAGAATGGAAAACAGCGTTGGACCTTTGAAATAGATGCCCATGTTACCTTGGTCAATAAAGAGAAATTGTGGCTTTTCCATTTTTATCTGTTTTGTAATGAACTTGCATACAGTGCTGTACATCAGTTCTTCTTGTATTTAGAGTGATTTTCTTAGCCAGGTGTGGTGGCTCACATGTGTAACCCTAGCAATGAGGAGGCCGAGACAAGCAAAATCACCACCAGGCCCATCTGGGGTGTAGACAGGTCTGTCTCAATAGACAGACAGACAGACAGACAGACAGACAGACAGTTTTAAAAATATAAATAAATATTCTTGAGTCAAAAGAAAATGATAGTATTCACCTAATTTTTTTGAAGATTTATTTATTTATTATGTGTTCTGCCAGCGTGTATGCCTGCACACCAGAAGAGAGCACCAGATCTCATTACAGATGGTTGTGAGCCACCATGTGGTTGCTGGGAATTGAAATCAGGACCTCTGGAAGAGCAAGTGCTCTTAACCTCAGAGCCATCTCTCCAGCCCGCATCCACCTAAATTTTGTCCAATCTTTTGTGGTTTCAATTTTTCCATTTAATTTGAAGTCCACGGTGAAGTAAAAATGTGAAAAATTTCCCTGTGTTTCAATACCACAAAGTTACCTAGACGAGCACTCTCCTGAAGACAGGGGTCTGAGCCCCTCTGTCTTTGACTGCATTGGAAGACTAATGGGATTGAGAACATGGATGCATTGGTCTAGCCTAGAGCCACACAGCCCCACCACTGGGCACCATCTTACAGGGATGGCCACGGCACTGATGTGTTTGTGTGAGACCAGACTAACTTTGGGCCGGTGTCACTGCTGTTGCGTGTCCTCAATGGGCACAGCTCCAGTTGATACGACAGTGTTTTCTGTTGCAGGCTGCATGGCCACTGTAGTGACCCTTCTCTGGATGACCCCATCCCCCAGGAGTATGCGCTCTTCCTCTGCCCCACGGGGCCCTTGCTGGAAAAACTCCAAGAGTTCTGGAGGGAGAGCAAGCGCCAGTGTGCGAAGAACAGAGCTCACGAGGTCTTCCCTCATGTGACACTCTGCGACTTTTTCACGGTGAGTCCACTCCAGAGGCCTTAGATGCTCACCACTGCAACTGATGCCAGTTGTCAACTGACTTATTTTAACCAAGACATTAGCATAAAGGTGGCTCCTTGATGGGAATCTTTTCCTTCCTCTAGCCTTCAGGACCCAATTCATTTAGAGCCTTCAGCTCCCCAGGCAGAAGGAGGTACAACCCCAGGCTCCCGTCAGTATCTCTAGGAGCACATTTGGGTGCTATGAAAGTCACATGTCCCTATAGGAAGACAGATGCTGCCCTGGTCCTTATCTACCCAGAAACTAGCAAAGTCCTGAACAGAGCAAGAGCCTCCTGTGTGATGAGAATCCTGAAGAGTGCTGGTTTGGGCTGGGCATGACCAGGGTCTTTCCTATGCCAGGGCCTGGCCCTCTGAGAAAAACAAAAACCATTGGTGAAGTCAGCAGAGGCACAGTTGGTGGACAAAGAGAAAGCCTGAGCACAAGGAGGCCCCTGAGCCATTTCCTCTATACCTGTACCTGATGAGTTAGAGAAGGGCCCATCTATTCTCAGGACAGCAGGCAGAGCCTTCTCCTGCCACTCCACACTGCTAGAGGAGTATAAAGCACAGTGGTCGATAAAGAAGCTTCTAGAAGCTGTCCCCTGGAAAAACAACACCTCCCAAGCATCCATGACGCACCTCTGTGTGCCTGAGACTAAGAGGTCTCTGGGGACAGAACTAAACTGTTGCTTCCTGGAGGTCTGAGCTGGGATCCCATGGGACCCCATGAGATTCCTCAGAGTTGACTGGCGACTCCCAGAGGCTAACCCATGAAAACTGAGACAAGCAAGGGGCACAGAAGGAAAGAAGACTGCCTGGGGAGGTGACAGGGAGACAGTGACAGGGGAGTTCCAATCTAGGCACGTAAGGGGGATTATATTACAGAAAGACCCTTACCCGAGATGCCTCAAATAACTGAAGAGAAAATATGGGGGTAAACCTTTATAACTGCAGGGGCTGCGTAAGGAGTATCCCGTGCCTTGGATACAGAGCAGCCCATAGTGGTTAAGCCTTGATTTTCAACAGGTGGACACTCATTCTCTGTTCGTCTTCCCTTAGTGTGAAGACCAGAAGGTGGAGTGTTTGTATGAGGCTCTGAGGCGTGCAGGGGACAGGATCCTGAACTCCTTCCCTACCCTGGTGCCTCTTGTCCTCCATTCTTCCATCAGCTACCTCGGCTTCTTCATCAACGACAGCCCCGCAGACGTCATCAGGGAGTTCGCCACAGCGTTCGCCACGGAGGCATCAGTCTTAGCAGGTGGGGATCTCAGCTGTGGGCAGATACACTTTTCCCTTTGTGTCCCAGCAGAGCCACACCTAAGGCCCTAACAGACTAGCTCCTGTCCGTGATGATGGCTCTTTAATGACCATCCTCCGAGGAATAGTTTGGTTCTTGTCTGGAAGCAGCACACCAGACACTGCCCTCGGACAGACACCCGTCTCTATGCTCCCAGATAGGTCTTAGAGGCCTCACCTTAAAAGGGGTAAGGAAGTTCCAGGGGTGTACCTCAGTTGGTAAGAGTGCTTGCCAGGGTGAGGGGTTTGATCCTCAGTGCTACATATCTCAGACATGAGGTCCACATACCTGTAATCCAGAAAGGGGAGGCAGAGAAAGTGTGAATCATACCTTTATTACATGAGACCCTGTCCCCCCAAAAAAAGAAAGAGAGAAAGAGAGGGAGAGAGAAAGGAAGGGAGGGAGAGAAAGAAAGAGAGGGAAGAAGGGAGAGAGAGCGAGAGAGAGAGAGAGAGAAAGAGAGAGAGAGAGAGAAAGAGAGAGAGAAAGAGATGAGGAAACTAGACTGTCTGGCATCACTGTATTGGGTTATACATGGTCCCCTCCCTCCAGGAACCTCAGAATGGGACCTTATTCAACAGTGGGCTCTTTAACATTACAATTAGTTAAGATGAGGTCACACTAGAATAAAGTGATCCTAAATCAATAGCTGGTTCCCTCTAAAGGACACATGGAGATAACAAGGAGGCCACTTGACCACAGAGGCAGAGATGGGCAGGATACAGCCATAGCCCAGGGATGCCTGGGGCCACTAGAAGCTGGATGACACCAAAGGACACACCCCAGAGCCTTCAGGAGGAATGTAGCCCTGCCCACACCTGGATTTTGAACTTCTGGCCTCTAAATTCCTAAGACGATAAACTCCTGTTGCTTTATGCAGCCCAGTTTTGATATCCTGTTGCAGCAGGAAGTGAGTGCCATACTCACCCATCTTGGAGGCCTGGAAATGAGCATTCTGCCTCACTGAACACTACCAGGGCTCTGTGTTGTTAGGCCTCACTTCCTGGTAGAGCTGGCCCTGAGTTCTTATCCATCTCCTGACCCTGAGCAGGCTCTTCTTGCCCTCTGGGGCTATGCCTCAGTCTGACCTGAGAGGCTAGCAGCAGTCCTTCCTCTCAGGAGTGTCTGGAGTCCCTCCCTGCCCACACCAGCCCTCTGGGTGAAACTGAACCCAGGTACACAGGGCAACAACAGAGGAAAAACAAAAGCCTATTCAGAAGTCAGCATGACTCACCCCTGTCTCTGGGGAAGCCAGACCAGGTCTTTTCCAGGCTGTGCTGACTCACAAGGGAACCCAACCTCCCCGACTGCTAAAAAGAGTCACAAAAGGAAATTCCCATCACCTACACACACCTTCATGCCACCTGTGCTGACTGCCTTCACAGAAGCCTGGCCAGGGTCTAGCTGGTGCTAAAGGTCCCCTGTGTGGAGAATGCTGTGGTGAACCTAATGTCATGGCGCCTGCACCTTCCAGAACTTTCACTAGGGGAATAGCAAGTCCTGTTTGCTTCCTGCCCTGCATGGAGACGTGGCAGGCAGTTTTGGGGCACTGAAAGTTCTCCGAGGACTCCAGAGTCCTGGAGCCAGCTATCTTTGTCCTCAAGTCCCAGCTGTCATAAAGGAAGCTAAGTCAGAGCATGACTCTCAGTCAAGGCCCCTGTGGTGACAAGGACAAAAGAGCCTTGTAGTCAGGTCCCTCTACAGCAAAGTCTGCCATTCCTGTGAAGACACGGAACTGCCTCCTCGGAGTCTGAGAGATTTTACCACCCAGCTGTCACCACAGCTGGTTGTTCCTGCATGCCAGTGTCTCTTGTTTATCTGAAAGACTCAAAGGCCAACCAGGAGCCAAGGGCTTCTCAAGGTCAGAGGCTGTCACAAAGCACCGGGCCTCAGCACTACCAGGGCTTCCAATGAGGAAAGTCAAATGCACGTCAGACAAGCTTCAGGTTTTACAGCTCACTGCTCAAGAAATGTTCCTCCTGTGACCCCTCTTTAAGCAAAAGGCTTTGGTCTGGGGTGGGGATGTAGCTCAGTGGGTAGAGTGTTTGCCTAGCAACCATGAAGCCCTAGGTTCAGTCCCTAGAAACACATAACCAGGTATGGGAGTGCGCACTTTTGATCCTCGTACTCAGGAGATAGAGGCAGGAGGATTAGAAGTTCAAGGTCATCCTCAGTTGCATAACAAGTTCAAAGCAGTCTAGGACTCATGAGATTCTGTCTCTAACCAAAACCAAAGCAAACCTAGACCTAGAGTCTAGGCCCTGCCATGTGTGCACCAGAGAATGAAGGGGCCATTTGCTGCTTTTCTAACATTCAAACTAGCTGCAGACTAAGGGCTCTCAAGATTTTGAGCCACATCTCTGTGCCTACCTTTTGTTTTTCTTCAGAAACTCTGCAAGCATCCAACCACATCCTTTCTAAGAGGGAGAGCCCAGTCCTTGCCTTGTCAAGAAAGCACCAACAATAAGGAGCAGGCATAATTAGAAAGGATGTCTGCCTGTTCCAGGCAGACAGGGCTGACATTCAGGGACAGGTTCTCACCTGACATTCAGAATGGGTACCCAACACCCTATGTTCACTGGACATTCAGCATCCGGCATTTCCTTAACTCCACAGACTGTACCGTCAAGCCCTGCACTAAGCAACTGCACCTGACCTTGGCCCATAAGTTCTACCCTCACCATCAAAGGACCCTGGAGCAGCTGGCCAGAGCCATCCAGCCCAGCCACACCTGCCAGTGGACGGCTGCCCTGTACTCCCGGGACATGCGGTTTGTGCACTACCAGGTAAGAGTAGTGGCCCAGCCTGCCTTGCTGGTAGGAGGTTCACTTCTACAATCCTCCCTGAAGAGAAGAGGGGGCTCCCTTCTGCTAGATCTCTCTCCTCATGTGCAGTTAAGAAGTTATATTCCTTTATAGACGAGTTGGGCATGCACAGTCATTTCAAAAGACAGTGAAAGCTCTCCCACGGTATTAGAAAAGCCCATTGTCAAGATGTGTTAATAAATGGTTTGCTTGTTAAATCACCTTATGTAATGATTTTGATGGGCTTCGTTTCAAGGTTCCTTTTCCTAAGAGCTAATTAGTTGAGGAAGAAAGTATGTTGCACAGAGAATAAGTATGAGAGAACCACCAATTCCCTGCCATAAGAGAAGTTATGAATAGCTTCACACCAAGGAAGGTGGTTATACACATTTGGTCACACTGTAAGGTCTTTCCCATAAGAGAAACAGATATATGGATAAATGATGGATAAGTGGATAGGTGGGTGGGTGAGTAGGTGAATAAGTGGATGGATGGATGGATGGATGGATGGATGGATAGGTGAATAGATGGATGGATGGATGGGTGGGTGGATGGATAAATGGGTGAAAGAATGCAATGGTGGATAGATAGATGTCTGAATGGATGGATATATAGATGTATGGATGAGGGAAGGAATGGGTGAATGAATGAATGAATGAATGGGTTGATAGATGGATAGGCAGGTAGATGAATGAGTAGATAAACAGACAGCTGGCCAACTGAATAGATGCATAAATGGGAAAATGAATGGGTAGATTGATGGACAGACAGATGAATGAAAAGGGATGGATGGATGGATGGATGGATGGGTGGGTGGGTGTATGACTGGATAGAAAGATGAATGCATGAGTGGATGGGTGGTAGGTGGGCAAAAGGATGAGCAAACATGTTGGTGGGCTGATAAATGAATGGACAAGTGGTTGGTGGATTAGTAGGTAGACTGGTGGAAGACAAACAGTAAACTTTATTGATATTTGACACTGGCTCACAGTGGTTCACATTGACTCCACACTGCATACCACTAGGTAAAGGCACAATGGGGCCTTGGAGGCATAAGACACATTGGAGGAGCCAGAAGGCTAGACATAAGGTTTCTGGCTTCCTGATGCTATTGCTTCCCAGACAAACCCTCACTAAGACGTGGCTCTACTTCCTAGACTCTGAAGGCGCTGTTCCAGTACAAACCCCAGAATGCAGATGAGCTAATGCTCAGTCGAGGCGACTACATCTTCGTGGACCCCACACAGCAGGAGGAAGCTAGTGAGGGCTGGGCCATTGGGATCTCACATCGGACTGGCTGCCGGGGCTTCCTGCCAGAGAACTACACAGAGCGAGCCAATGAGGCTGACACCTGGGTTAAGCACAGGTGAGAACTGTCCTTTCTCTGTCAGTTGTCATCTGAAACAGTGGCACAGTGGTGATGGGCTTCTAGATGGTTCTGTCCTTATAAAAAACAGTCCCGAGCAGGGCAGTGGTGGCGCATGCCTTTAATGCCAGCACTCAGGAGTCAGAGGCAGGCAGATCTCTGTGAGTTTGAGGCCAGCCTGGTCTACAAAGCTACAAAGAGAAACCCTGTCTCAAAAAAATAAAAAAGAAAGAAAGAAAAGAAGAGAAGAGAAAAGCAGTCCCCATAGTGGCCACATTATCCCTCTATGCACACAGTAAACGTATAATCTATTTATGGTTTCTACTGATAGCCCTCTGGAAATCAGATTGCTTCAATTACTCTGAGATAGTACTGTGAAATACTTCCTTCTTAGGAGCATCACACAGTGCACACAGAGGTCAGAAATGAACCTCATAGTGTTCTAAGGAGGGTTAGCAATTTTCTAGTGTTCTATGGCAAAATGACACAAATTTAACTGGGTCCTCTGCTTGGGGTCCTACAAGGCTATGACCCTGGCATGACTGGCCCTGGGGTCTCATCTGAAGCCCGGGGTCCTTCCCTAAGCTCATGTGGTTGTTGGTGACATATATTTCCTGGAAGTTGGCATACTCTTTATGGTTTATTTTTTTCTAGCTCAGTTGGCCTATCTATTTTAGCATCCCCACCATCTGTCAAGGCTAAGGATTTTCAAAACTAGGGTGTTATTGTTTTAAAAGTGTTGGTTCCTCCCCCAGTGTATCTGTCTCCCATTTTGCTATGACCAGAAGGGAGAAACTTGGTGATGGCTTTGACACTATGCTTAGAGATAACCTGAGCTACTTCATCCCTTACCAGTTCTGTTCCCCAGGAGCAATGTTGCTAAGCATTTTGCTGCGACACAGAGACCTTTCCCCAACTTTCCACGTCTGTGTCTCGACCCTGTGGGCATCCTTGGGCAGCAGCTGTTGCCTTCACACTCTTATATGCACTCTGCCAGTAATAACCATGACTTTCCATTTGCTTTTCCCATTGTGTATGTGTGTGTGTGTGTGTGTGTGTTTACACGTATGCAAGTGCGTTGTGCATGTGTGTGCTATGCATGTTTGCTGGATGTTGTCTCTCCAGCCTCTCTATATCCAGGGAGCTTTTTCCTGTACCTCTTTCTACCAAAGCTGGCTCACAGGGCAAAGCTGTGGAAACCATACTGTGTTATTTGTGTGCCTATTGGAAGCTAGTTAAAGAGTGTAGTAAAAGTTCTGGTAGCTAAAACTTCTGTTTAGAATAAATTAAGAAGCAACATACTTTGACTATTTGAAGCAAATGGTTGATTTTGGTCATTTTTACCAAACCATTTTTTTTAAAGTGTAGCCATGGCTGGCAGAAGCTCATGGGGAAAATGACTTTGCAAGAAATTATTTTTTTAATGGAGGTTTTCCTGAAAATATTAAGGAAGATCAGATGAACTCTATGCTATTCTTTCTTCCTGTAAATTAAGCTTATATTTGGGTTTGCATGACAAGTCAGGGACAGCATTTGTGCCCTTGGCCCCCACACCAAATGCAGTTGACAACAGAGTAAGTTCCCCACCACCCCTACCCAGGCAGGAGCTCATATAACCCAGGCTGCCCTGGGATTCACTATGTTGCTGTATAGCCAAGGATGACCTTGAACTTCTGATCCTCCAGCCTCCATCTCCAGAGTACTGGTATTACAGGCATGTATCAGCATATGGGTTTCATGTATGCTAGGCAACTGAGCTAACCATGGATTCTTATATGCATTAGGGATCTGTCATATACACTAATATAAAACAGCATTTAAAATGCATGGATGCAGCCAGTTCTAGTGTGTCACTCCATGTCATCTTAGCCTCATAACACTAATTCGTAAGAGCTGAGAAGCATACCTACAAACTCGGGAAGGAAAACTTGGCCATGCATGATTGCAGGTCTTTTATATCAACTGTCAGCTCGTGATCCACTAAGCCACAGGGCCTGTATAGAGAGAGAGCTGAACACATCCTCCCATGAAAGCTGAGTTTCCCAGCTTGGATGGTGAAGAGATGAGCAATGTCACAAAACCAAGGAAGCTTTGGTTTCCTGCAGACACCACGTGATCAGTTAGCTGCTTTAGAAACAGCTCGCAGAACACAGGACAAAAGATGTTGGCATCAGACTCCAGGAGGCTCGGGGGTAAGTGGCCTATAGCCCCCACCCTTCTCTCCACTCCAAGTGGAGAAAATCTCACTGTGGCAAAGGAGCCATCAGGCAAGAAACAAGCCTGGGTTCTGCAGCTGCAGCAGGGTCTCTGCTAGCAAGAGCTCACTCCATTGTTAATGTGTCACCTACAGAAATGTCCCACCTTGTGATGCTGACCATCCTGAGAGACCGGTTTCTGTTAGGAACCAGTGTGTATTCACAAAAAATGCAAGAAAAAGCAAGTTCTGGCTGAATGCTGTGGTGTACCTGATGGGGTGCCCCCGAATCAGAACCACCCCTTCCCCACAGGATAACAAGCCCCAGGCTGACTGAGGGGTGACTGTAGTCTGGGAGGTAGCAGTGGGTGGTCTATTGCTTCTAAAGCTGCTAAACATTCTTTGAAAAGTATAAAGTGGTTAAAATTGGGGCTTGGTGATGCTCAGCTTTAATCCCAGCACTTAGGAGGCAGAGGCAGGCAGACCTCTGTGAGTTCCAAGGCAGCCAGGGCTACACAGTGAGACCCTGTGTCAAGAGAGGGCATATCTGAATGTATCTTGAAAGTGTTAAGTAGTGGGGAAGGTAGCCAGACACCTGGGTACACAGATAGTTGACCTGTGGGGAGACAGCTTGTTGTATAGACATTTGATATATCCCTCCCAAGGCCACAGGACTCACACAGGGCATGCTTGGTACCAACAGCAAGAATCGCTGCTATGCCACCGCCCAGGGAAAGATCTGCAAACCATGTGGGAGAGGCCCCTCCCTGCACAGAGGACACCTTCCCAGCCCTGGAGGTGGCTTCCCTGTTAACCAGCACCAGTGTAACTTCTTCGGCCTTTAAGATGGTGGCTACAGGATTCTGAGGGCCCAGTAGTCCTGATCCGGCACCCAGCTGCTACTTAGAAATCACATGTTACTGGAAGGTGTCTGCAGGGGAGGACACACTCCTGAGCTACCTCAGTTTCGGGCATCTTCACGGGGTGTGCATACAGCCTGGCTGTAGATCGGGGCTGAGAGTTCGAGCCCAGGAGGAGCTAAAGCTATCTTCCAACCACATGAGGACATTCTATCCCAGAAGTCGTCAAACCCCACAAGCAAGCTGGTGGCAGGAGACTCTGACATAGCAAGGGTACTGTTGCTTGATGAAATGTATCCCTCCAAAAACTCATATGCTGAAGTCCAGGTGGGCTTTTATTTTTTTTAAAGAAGGGCCTTAAAATTAAGGTAAAATAAGGTCTTACTATGATCCCCTCATCTAATCTTACTTTGTTCAGAGGGACGATTATTGAGGACACAGGGGAAGATGTCATCTTATTCTCAAGCCCAGGAAAGAATCCCCAAGATGAATCACAAGCCCCTTGATCTTGGACCTCCCAGTCTCCATCGCAGTGAGAAAATGAACCCTGTTCTGTCATGGAAGCCCCAGTCTGTGTGACAGTAACCCCAGGACATTAATGAAGTGACTTTGTCTTTGAAATGACACACACTGGGGTGATCCCCTTCTAAGAACAAAGGAGAATGGAAACATCAATTTCTATGGCACAAGTTAACCACTAAGTGACTCTCTTAAGTCCATGAGAAAAACAAAAATGACAAAAATGTCACCCGCTTCCCTCTCGCCCTTCACCACCAATGCTTGCATTTTTAATTGAAAGACTAGCCGAGACTTCCTCTCTGACTGTAAAGTTCACAGATGTCATTCAGAGATAACAATACTTTTACTGTCTGAATCGTGAGCCCCTGCTTACACAGATGTCCCTGCCTTGCCCTCAGGAAGAAGGAAGCAACCAGTACTTCCTGTGCAGGGATGTTTCAGTGGTACCTGCTCTGTGTGACATGCTTGTTGAAGAGGGACTGTCACTGGAGCCAATGTGTGTCACTCTTCAGCTGTGGCATCTACTGAAGCATGCCTTTCAATCCACAGTGTGAGGATGCATGAAGAAAGTCTCTGTCATTTTGGTTGTGTGCCCAGCCTTTAATGGCTGAGCCATCTCTCCAGCCCAAGTCCATCTGGAAGAGCCCATAAAAGTTTACAGGACAGGACACAATGACAGGGACAGAGGACCATAACTTATGAGTAATCAAAAAAAAAATACATGATAAGAGTAAATAAATGGCTCAGCAGTTAAGAGCCCTGGCTACCCTTTCAGAGGGTCGGGATTCAATTCCAGCACCCACTTTGTGGCTCACAACTGTAACTGCAGTCCCAGAGCATCTGATGCCCTCTTCTGGCCTCCATGGACATCAGGCGTATGCATGGTGGACAGACATATACATAGGCAAAACTTTCATATACATAAAATATAAAACATTTAAATGCACGAACTGTGACAAAATGGCACAAAGGTCATAGATGGCCCAGGGCTTGGTCACAGGTGTCAGGTAGTCAGCCACAGCCAAGACACAGGGTGAAAGACGCCATGTAGCTCTAGATAGGCTGGAGTCGTGGGGAGCAGTTGGCTGCCATATGATAATCTGTTGTAAGAAAAGGGCTAAGTAAATAAATCTTACCGCATGGGCGGATGAGGAAAGTACATCACAGGGACCTATCAACTTCAGGGTCACGTCTGGGTTTTATGAAACTTAGACAAAATCCTGGTGCCATCATTTGTTTGAATGTCTCGGAAAGAATGAAGCATTTATCTAGAACAAACACTGGGAGAGAAGCTCAGAGAAGACTTTCGGGGCAAAGTCATGAGAGGGATCAGTATGCGGCACAGCCTGTGGCGTGCTTGCCCTGCACATACAAGGCCCTGGGTTTGATCTGCAGCAACCCGTAAACCCAGATGTGGTGGTGCACACCTGCAATCCCAGCACTTGGCAGTGGGATCAGGAGTTCAAAGTTATCCTTGGCTACACAGTTAGTCTAAGGCCAACCTGGCCTACATGAGATCCTGTCTCAAAAAATATGATTTTAAAGGTGACACAAATGGTATAATACACTTAAAATCAAAATAGGGTTTTAGCTTGAAGGAAAGAAGACAGATTAATGAGACAGACCAGGTATTAAGTGATGGAGAAGCTTCCTTTGCAACCTGGGAAATCCATGTCTGGCAGCCCTGCAAACCTGGTGGAGAAGAGTGAATGACATCATGGTATTTATACCCATCTATATAGTTCGCCCAAGTCAATGCCTGGCAGAGACAGAAAGCGTGTCCCTGGCTTCTGGACTGAGAGAGTTTTGATGGTGTGGAGGCAGCAGGATATCTCAGAGCGCTCAGTAGGCCTGTCTTTGATGGTGACTGTCAAAGTCATTGCTTGGCATTCATGGCCTTTATATATTCAGAATGATAAGGGACACCACAGCAGGACAAGGCATTATGGACTGACTCCACGCTCCTCTGAGAGTCATCTGTCTGAGCAGGTTCTGCTTGAACCTCTCCTTTAAAATGGCTGTGACTCTGGCCCCAGGTGGTCCTGGGCCATACTCACCCAAAGCCAGCTCAGTAGAGGAGATCCAGACTTAGAGCAGGCCAAGTCGAAATTCACAGACTCCTCATCTCATTCAAGAGCAATTCACTCTTTCCTATCGCTGTGCTGGAAAGTCGGGAGTCAAGCTTACATATGTGTCAGTGGTAAAGCACTTGCCCAATGTGTGAAGCCCGGGTATGATCCCTGACACACAGAGAGAGGATGTGGGGAAATGGCCAGTCCAGCAGACTTGTTTGGTCCATGCCTGAAGGAGGACTGTGGATTGAAGAAAGAAACAGTAGAGTCAGGAGGGCATCCAGTAAATACTGTGATCGGCTTCAAGTTTTTTGCTCCAAGTTCTTACATACCCTAGTCAAAGTGGGGAAGGCCAAAGACTTCCTTACCATGATACAAGGAACAAACAAATGTAATTACCTCCTTAATATCCAAAACATCAAGTAACCACACCCTAAACTAAATATCCTGTTGCTTAGGTAAGAAAGATATCCAGTAGCCACACCTTAGGCCAAACACCCTGTTGTCTAGGCAAGACATATAGTAGCAACACCTTAGGCCAAACATACTGTGATTTAACCTTGAAGGAGCAATAACAAGCTCGAACTCTCTAACCTTAAGTCAAGATGGAGTGGAGCCACTTCTGTGGGCCTCCACAGGGGGGAGGATGATGATGGAGGAGTGGGGGAGGGGAGGGAGAAGAAGAAGGGAGAGAATCCTGGTGTGAAAACCTCCCCATCACCTAGGCTCTGTATCTAGTTCATCAAGAGCTGCTTTTCATGTAGTCACCAAATCTAACTGCTCCTCACGCCCGGAGCACAGACCGCATGGGAACCTGCAGTATCTGGGTTCTGCTCCCCATAGAAGCTCCTCTGTTGTGTCGTCACTGCCTCTGCTCCCCTGCCTCATTCTGCTCCAGCCACACTGGCCTCTGCTGCTCCCCAAACCATCAAGAGATTTGAGGCCTGGCATGTCTGCCTCCTCAGCCTGCCCCTGCATCCCTGCCTTCATCCCCACCCACCTACCTGCTGTGTTAACCACAGCCCTGAGAGGTCTTGTCCCCACCCCCAGATAGCCAGAAGCCTACTCATCCAGGTCACCCCTGCCTTATTGCAGCCCATATACTCCACCTTCTGTAACTCAACTGTGCAATCTGCTTTTCCCCAAACAGTGGGTCAGAGTATAAACGTGGGTGGATGTGGAGAAGTGGTTGACTCCAGCAGTTGACAGGATCATGGGTGCCTTTTCTTTTTCGGTGTGCCGTGACCATTTTCCGTGTCTCCAATAATGGCTAGAATCAAAATGTTCCTTGTCTATAATGTGAAGTTACAGGTTAAGATATCTTTATTCAAGTAACACTGGCCAAGCACAAGCCAGAGTGTGCCCAGAGGCAGCAAGCTAGGGAGGCCAGAGAGAAGGGGCCCCCCACGTGTCTGCTGCCCCTTACGAATTCCCCATGTGTCATCCTGAACCTCCCCTGATCACGCCCCCAAGGGCGTAGCCAGGCATACCTGTAGCGTCTCCTAGGGGCTACAGTGTCTCCCTACACTTGTCCCTAAAGAATCAGAGATTTCTGCTGGGTCAACAGAAAGTGAGAACAAAGATTCTTAGACACAAAGGGTGGTAGGCAGAATTTCTCAAAGAAGAGCCCAGAATGTCTGTCTAAGAACTGCATAAGCAAGTGGCTGTCACCAGGGCTGGGGACTATTTTTGAATCAATTACGGAAACTTTTCCTTGTAGGAAATGGCTTCTGCCCTGGAGAAATCACTCCTCCTCTGCTCCAAGGAGGTCACATGACCATTGCTCTGCCTAGCTCATTCACCCTCCTCTCTCTTGCCACCTGCCTACCGTGTGGGTGCAACACCCTTTCCTGTTTCATATCTTGGGGTTCTCACTCCAGTTTGCTTTGACTCTTCCCTGCCCCACCTATCCCCAGAGCTCTCAAATGCCTGTCTGCCTAGTGACACTTGAACTAATTCACAGTTTCCTGGTTACCTGGCAAGTCGTCAGGTGCCATCAGTACCCACCACCCACAGAATACATTCCCATGCTCCCATAGCTCTTGAGGGTGTCTGGCCACCAGTCTAGTCTCCCAAAGACTTCTACCTGAACAGATGTTAAATCAGAGGATGGTATGTGAGAGATAAACAGATTTGATATTCACCAAAGGCTCAGAACCAGTAAGATGTAGAGATGGGCGTAGGGTACAGTAGGGAGGGATCTGCTAAAGTTTTGATTGGCAGATCTGAAGTCTGCAGGGCAGCCCAGCAGGCAGGGCTCAGGAAAGACTCAGGACTACAGCTTGTGTCTAAAGGTGACCTGGAGACAGAATCCCTCTTCCACGGAGACCTCCATCTATCCTGTCATAAGACGCTCACTCTACCCTACACACATAGGCACTGTCTTATTCAAGGTCTGCTAAAGACCTCACCACTAGTGTCGTCTAAAAGGTACCTTCTTAGCAACATTGAAAGCAGAGCTTGGCACAGTGGCACACATCTGCAGTTCCAGCTACGTGCAAGATTGAGGTAGGATGCTGTCTTGAGCCAAGAGTTCATGGCCAGCCTGGGCCACATGGAGAAACTGCCATCTCTAAAATAACCTAACATTTGAACTATACCTGGGCACGGTGTTGAGGCAGGTCTGGCATGGTGGTGCTGCTAGAGCGATGAGCCAATCGCAGGTTTCACAAGGCATGCCCTAAGCACTCTACATACTTGACATTATTTTTGTGGTCTTGACCGTTACTGCAGAGGTTGAGGTAGATATTCTCAGGAATATCCATGATCAGATACCATGGTGATGACATGTTATGCCTCTATTCACTGCCTCTCCTTGTCCCCCACAGGACATACACATTCAGTCTAGCCATGGACCTGAACTCTAGGAAGGACGGTGAAGCCAGCAGCAGGAGGAATGGGGAATTCCACACTCCATCAGTGTCAAGGAACATTAGCAGCATACAGGCTTTACAGGTAACAGGACCCTAGTTGTTGTTTGTTTTGTTTTGTTTTTTGTTAGTAAACCATGCTTGCTGGTTTAACACCCTTGGTAGACATTAGCTGCTGGAGTTTGGCTTTTCTCCCAAGTGAGGATGAGCCCACACACACACAGGAGCCCCTCGTGAAGAATGATGCACACTGCTAAGGACCTTCAGACTGTTCCCCCAAAGCACAGGTCTCCCCAAGAGCATGGTGGGTACATACCCCTGGCTGGGAAGTACAAAGGACAGCCTGAAAAGGAAGGAATGTTCCAGAGAGGTGCTGCCTCCTGTGACCTGAGGCTGCTGGACACTGTCAGGCAAACAATTAAAACAAAATAAAATATGGCCTTTGTACTTCTACACCATAGTTTTTAATTACCCCTTGAGTCAACCAACTTAGGATGGAAAACATTATAGAAGGCTACATCTCGTCTTAATCAGCTTCTCAGTATTGCAACAAAATACTTAAAATGACCTGCTTCAAAAATTGAACGGTTTGTTTTGGTTTGTTATGGTCTTAGAGTCTTCAGTCCATCATCATTGGGCCCTGTTGCTTTGGGCCTGTGGTGGTACAATTTGCCATGATGGAGGCAGACAGTAGAGGAGACTTGGCTACCAGGCAGAAGCTAGAAAACAAGGAGAGGAAGGGGCTGGGTCCCAGTGACTCTTCAAAGTCACAAGTCTAGTGACCCAACTTCTTCCCACAAGACCTGGCTCCTAAAGGTCCCTGTCTCCATAGTAACATAGGCTGGCAACCAAACAATCCAACATAGCTATTGTTCACATAGCATTAAATGGCATTAGGTGTTTAAGTTGTCTGGAGATGAGTTAGAGTACACAGGGGATGTGTCTATGTTCCAGGAAAATATCATGTCATTTTGTACAAGGGACTTGAGCATCTGTAGATTTGGTACCTGCAGGGGTCTCTGGCCCACCTCAGGTGCACTGAGGCGTGACTGCCCTACTCACTAAGAGCACTTGGGCAGGCAGAGATCGGCTGCTGAAGGAAGGCAATAAGGAAGGCTTTTTACCTGGGTGCTCAGAAGCAAAGCACACACCTGGGCACTATGAGAAAGCTGCCTTGGGTTGTATTCAAACCTGGGTGGTCCTGGAGGGCTCCTCAGAAAAGGATGCACAGCAGGAGACTATAAATAGATTGATATATGATAGAAAGGGAATGACATATCAAGAAAGAAAGAGGGGCAAGCCAGGGAGGGAGGGAAGGTGGTAGGGAAAGAGGGAGAGAAAGAAAGGAGGGAGGGAGGGAGGAAGATAGATAGATAGACAGACAGACAGACAGACAGACAGACAGATAGATAGATAAGTAGATAGATGGTGGGTTTGTAGGTAGATTATTGGAAGGTAATAGGTGAATAGATAGATAATAGATGGTAGATAGTACATGGGTAGATAAGTGATTATGTAATAGTTTACCTTTCTATTGCTGTAATAAAACATTACAACCAAGGCAACTTACAAAAGAAAGTTTATTTGGCTTACAATTTAGTCAGATTTCTCTAGAGAAACAGAACTAATAGAATAAATATCTATGTATTAAAAGGGGAGTTACTAGGGTGGGTCACAGGCTGTGGTCCAGCTAGTCCAACAATGGCTATCTCCCAGTGGAAAGCTCAAGAGTCCAGTAGGTATTCAGTCCAGGAGGCTGGATGTCCAGCAGTCTCGAGCTGGTGCTGGAGTCTCAGAGGATTCCTAGAGAGTTGCTGGTCTTCAGTCCATCATGGTGGGAAGGCGTGGCAGCAAGCAGTGGCATGGTTGTCAAGAACTAGAAGCCGACGGCTCACATCTTCAAATGCAAGCATGAAATATAGAACACAAACTGGGAGTGAGGCAAGGCCCTCATCCCTCTAAGTCCAATGATGTACTTCCTCCAACAAGGGCGCACTTATTAAACCCTCCCCCAAACAGCACTACCAACTGGGGACCAAGTGCCCCCCTATAGGCTTATACAACCACCAAAGGTAGGTAGGTAGGTGGATGGATAGATAGATAGATAGATAGATAGATAGATAGATAGATAGATAGATAGATTTAGAACATGGATAGATAGATGATAAAATAGATGCATAGAAAGATATATAGATACATATATGAAAGAAAGGAAGGAAGTCAGACAAATAATACAAATTTAGACAGTCTGACAGGTGGGAATATATATTTGGAAGATAGATACATATATACTTGGAAGAGACAAACAAGTTAGTTGAAATGTACATGTTTGTGATGGGATAAGTCCTCTTTTCATCTGTTATGATGTCATGGTGCCCAGAAAATTAAGGAAAAATGGAAGTAATCCCCCAGCCTCATCCCTGTGAAGACTAGCAGCCTGACCCCAGTTGCTGAACAACTTGGGAGAGGCTCTGTCTCTAGGCAATGACTTGTGGATACTGTAGAGTGAGTCTGATTAATAACCCTGTGTCCCATTTTGCTCCCACCCCAGGCTACCATCATGAGGAGAGGCGTGTTGGTAGTACGCCATGGGGAGAGAGTGGACCAGGTCTTTGGGAAGTCTTGGCTACAGCAGTGCACTACCACCGATGGTAAGTTGAGTCCAAATGACTCTAGGCAGACTGTCTCTGTGTCTTTGAGGGACCCTGGGTCCCAACAGTACTGTCCTTTTGAGCAACCATGATATACCCACTGCTGGGAGATGCCAGTGCCCCAAGGCTTTGGTGTCACTTGTGTGGATATGAAAACACACACACACACACACACACACACACACACACACACACACACACACACGCTGGTCACATATCTGAGCCAGGCCCTTGGCATCAGTTCAGTGACTTGTAACAATTCTGGTTTCCCCTTTTCTCTGATGAGAGAGGTTAAACCACTTGTTTCCGGTCCCACAGCTAAGGGTTAAGGGTTAGAATTTCTAACACATCGACAGATCTTAGAGCTCAATGTCAAACTCAAGGTTGTCATGCAGCCCCTGTTGTCTGGTCCTACATTTAAGCACCTGACTGATGAGTTCCCAAGCTAAGGTACTTCCAGCCAAGTATGTACTGTCCCTGTAGCAGCAATACACATGAAAGGCTTCACACCCTACCCACCTACTGATACCCACTCAGAAGCCTATCCTGGAGAGACACACTTCCTCTCCCTTGTGTGAGTGATGAGGGCTGAGAAGATGAAGTGGGCTCCTAGTCCCTGGGGCTCTAGCCCATGTGCTTTTCATCTGAGAACATGTTACAGGCCTGCAAAGCAATATCTGCTCCATGAATTGAGTCCATATCACAGAGAACATTCTAGAAAAGACAACACTGTCAAGGACTTAGACAATAATCTTCCTGTGTGGATCTTGGTTATGGGGTCTTGAGGGACAAATGGAACTGACTCAATGATCCCAGATGTCTGCTACTTGTTTCTACCTTAGGAAAATACTACAGGCCAGACCTAAACTTCCCCCACAGCCTGCCCAAGAGGAGCAATGGCATCAAAGACTTTGAAAACGATCCGCCCTTATCATCCTGTGGAATTTTCCAGGCCAGACTTGCTGGTATGTTTAAAAGTGTTCCCAGCGAAGAGTTACAGTGACAATAATGATCATAGCTGTGCACACTGAGCCCCTGCCATGCATCCTTTGACATTGGTACTGGCATCTTCCATAATCTGCCCATACAGAGGCACAGAGATTGTCTTAGAGTTACTGTTCTATTGTTATGAAGAGATGTGACCAAGGCAACTTATAAAAGGAAGCATTTAATTGAGGGCTGGCTTGCAGTTTCAGAAGGTTAGCTCTTGAGCATCATGGCAGGGTGCATGCCAGCAGGCAGTCAGGCATGGCACTGGAGCAAAAGCTGAGAGCTTATATCTGATCCACAGGCAGGGGGCAGAGGGAGCCTGGGCTTGACATGAACTTTTGGAACCTCAAAGCATACTCCCAGTGACACACCTCCTCCAACAAGGCCATGCCTCCTAGTCATTCCCAAACAGTTCCAATAACTGGGGACCAGATATTCAAATATATGAGCCTGTTTGAGGGCGGGGGCGTTCTCATTCAAATCACCACAGAGATGTTAGATGACTTACCCAGGGTCACACAGCTAGTGACCAAAAGTAGAGCAGTCTGATCTAGTAACAGATGGTTGGTGATGCAAGCAAGGGAATGTAGAAGGGGCGGGGCACTGTAGGGAGAGGAAAAATCAATAAACACTGTATGCACCAAGAGTGTCACTTACAAAATTAAAGCTGGGCTGGAGAGGTGGCTCAGTCGGCCAAGTGTTTACTATGCAAACAAAAGCTTGATCCTCAGCCGGGCGTTGGTGGTGCATGCCTTTAATCCCAGCACTCGGGAGGCAGAGGCAAGCAGATCTCTGTGAGTTTGAGGCCAGCCTGGCCTCCAGAGCGAGTGCCAGGATAGGCTCCAAAGCTACACAGAGAAACCCTGTCTCCTCAGAACCTATCTGGGAAAACTGGCTGTGACAACCCCCAAGCTTCCTGGCCTTCATGTCAGGTCACTCTTGTGCCATGGAGTTTCCTTTGCCACCAACTGGGCTTCTGGTGTTACTAAGATAACACAGTTGGATTGCAGCTTGCCATTCTGTAAGCCATGGCTGGCCTTGAAGTGACCAACTAAATGACCATGGAGGTGTAGAGCAATACCCATGATAAGCCTTCAGTGCGGATTTGACTTGAGAAGGAACATGGTGGGTTCTCAGGACAAGGTGGGCTCTTAGACCACAGTGTCATTTTTATCTGGAGCCCAGGCCTCCTTCCAGACTCATCCAGGCTATAAGCAGAACTCAGGTCCTCAGGGATGAAAAACTGGGGCCTTCCCAGGCTGCCATTGGCCACTCTCTGCTTCTGAGGCCAAGAACATGCCTTGTAACATGGGCCCCTCCATCTTTCAACACAGCCCAGGAATATGGGGACATGTCATGGTTTCCTTTCATTCATGCTTTGTGGCCAGCTGGGAGGAACCTCCACTACCTACAGGCTCACTGGCCCCAGGCCACCTCCCTCCACCTTACAATATAATGTAGTCCCAAGACGAATTGCTGGTCACAGTTGCAGTTTCTACACTAACCTGGTGGGGGAATCCCACAGGTGTGTACAGCAGTGGGTAGGAACCTCATACAACCCTGCCACCAAGGCAAGCCCTCACCCTGAGCTGATGCATGAAGGGTGTTTCCTACCTGTCATTTTCCAGGAGAGGCTCTGCTGGACAGTGGCATCAGAGTCACCGCCGTCTTTGTGTCTCCAGCCCTGCGCTGTGTGCAGACAGCCAAACACATCCTGGAAGGTGGGTGAGAAGCTCAGCAGCCCTTACCTTTTGCCTTGATCTTGAGGCCACTCTCCATGGGGTGCACAGAGGGGTGGGGTGAATGAGATGATGGGCAGGGAATGGCCACATCTAAGCCAAAAGGCAGTTAGAAACTGCCTTCTAGGAGCTGCTGGAAGAAATGAGCCACTAACATCCCATAACTACTAGGGTTGTAGGACCTATGGGAACTGGTGTCACGTCTGTCGTCATACTTTGTCCCTGTGGTTCCTTTCTGCCAGGTATCTCAGTACTTAGCAAGGAGCATTCACAAGCCTGGAGAGCTGGGGCTGTGGACCCTTCTAGATCCAACATGCATGACATCCCAGAGCAGGGTGGGTGCTTGAAGGGAGCTGTCCTGCATTACCTGGCTGTCAGGAAGCCATTAGTGGATCCTCTCAGCTATGCAAGATGATATAGCCATGTGGGCAGCTGGTGGTCACACGGATTCTGCCCATACTTAGGGGGTCATGGAAATCCCCTTTGTCCTGTCAAAGGTCAGCAGTTAGGAGGCAGGGGCCCTGCCCCCATCTGAACCCCTCTCAATTATACTTTCATCCCATTCACAGCCTTACTTGATGAGTCAAGATATACAATTCCTTGAGCTGTAAGGAATCAGAATGGTCCAGATGTTTCTCTCCAACTCTTTACCTCCTATCCTATTAGGACTGCCTGTCACTATCACCATATCATTTTATCAAGGATGAGGCTGTGCCATGGGTTGAGTGAGCTGTACTTGAAGTTAGAGTGACACCCTAGGGTGGGCCTGCTGAGTATGGTGTCCCCCTAACAAGGCAGCGTTGTCCCCCCTGGTGGGCAGCATGATGTCAATCCTTGGATTTCTGCAGCTGCCTGGTGGTTTGGGTCTCAAGAGACAGCAGTCTGTGGTTAAATCCCAAGATAGCGTTTGTCAGGGAAGAGTTCCATTTGTGAAGGGTTTCCCTGGACTCATGTATAGGTTGGTGTCCTAGTTTGCTTTTCCATTACTGACCAAAACCAACTGGGGAAGGAAGAGTCATATTTGACTTACACTTTCATATCAATGTCCGTCAGTCAGAGAGGTGTGGTAGGAACTTGAAGTAGAACCTGGGGGCAGGAGCTGAGGCCATGAAGGAGCAATGCTTACTCCTGGCTTGCCCCCCGCCACTTGCCCGAGGCTTGCTCAGTCTGCTTTCTTATAGCTCCCAGGGCCACCTGTGCAAGCATGGCACCACCCACGGTGCCTTTGGCCCTCCCACACCAGTAATTAATCAAGGACATGAGTATAATGGTGCACGCCTTTAGTCTCAGCACTCTGGATACAGAGGCAGGCAAATCTCTGTAAGTTCAGGGACTCTGCACAGTGAGTTGCAGGACAGCTAGTGACCTGCCTACAGGCAAGTCTAACAGAGGCACTTTCTCAACTGAGGTTCCCTCTACCCAGATGTCCACCTTGTGTCGAGTTGACAAAAAAACGCTAACTAGCATAGGGGATGTAGCTAGGAAGAAACTTCTTTAGGTAGCATTCATGCTTGCTTCCCACTGACCCCAGAACTCAAACTGGAGAAGAAGCTGAAGATACGAGTTGAGCCTGGAGTCTTTGAATGGATGAAGTGGGAAGCCGGCAAGGCCACTCCAACCTTCCTGACCTTGGAGGAGCTGAAGGAGGCAAACTTCAATGTTGACCCCGATTACAGGTAGGCACCTTGCGATTCTCTACTATGGAGGGGTCTCTGGTTCTTGTCTAAGAACATCTAGTCAGGGAGGTAAACTGAGCTGTGGATATAGCACGAGCAGGAGGGAGGCAATGGGAAATGGCTTGAGGGTTGTGGTCTTGCTCAGCCAAACCGACAAGACTCCTGGTGAAGGCAGCTACAGCTACACACATCACCTAGAGACGATGGAGGCTGGGGAACCTGACCACACATGGGAGAGGGGATGCTCCTGCTAAAACTGGCCCTGAAAGGATGCACATAGATGGACCTCATCCAGAAAATGGTCCTTATGAAGGGGCATGCCTTTGTCCTTCCCTGGGTGGCAACTGAGATGTACAGCTTTCCTGTTGCTCAGTCAGCATCCGTGCTGGGGGTACCATAGCCCTCTGCTGGTGTGGAGCACATCCAGGAGTCCCTGCTGGCCGTGAATCCATGAGCCTTGCCTGGCAAGACATCTGAGGATCATGGTGCTTCTCAGATGCTCCAGTACACACACTCTTGGTCACCAGAAAGACTCTAGGACAGCAGTCATGTCTCTCTCCATCCTTCTTCCAGACCTGCGTTCCCCCGCTGCTCCCTCATGCCAGCCGAGAGTTATGACCAGTACGTGGAAAGGTGCGCCGTGAGCATGGGGCAGATCATCACCACATGCCCACAGGACAGTGAGTGTCCCCCAGATTTGAGGAGGAACAGCCTCAGGTTTCTCTCTGATGGGATTGGCTGATTCTGAACTGTTAATGTTCCCTCCTCCCCACCCCCACACTTTGGCCAAGACGTTATCTCATCTCCACCATGGCAGGGAATGGATGCATCACACACACACACACACACACACACACACACACACACGTATCCCAGGCCTGCGCGCCCTGGTGCTGATCACTGATGGGCCCTGAAGACATCAGAGTCTTCACAAACTATTCTTGTCCAAAAGACTAGAGTTAATTTGAACCAAACAAGAGAAACTCAGAATGACAGAAAGATGGGGCAGCCAATGTCTAAGGAAAGTGAGGCTGACCCATAACCACCAACCATGCTCCCAAACCCTCCCAGCTCTCCCAGCCTCCTCTTGCCCAGCACAAAGCTCACACAGAGGTGCTGGATCCCATACCACTCTCCAGCTGTCTGGAGCCCATCACATCACCTGAGGAGGCTCCCTGAGCCCACGGACACTACAAACCCTTATCTAAAGTAGGCACCATCTCAGGCTCACAGTGATAAGCCAGCTAAAGTGATTGGATCGGGTCTAGGTGACAGCCATCACACACCCCACCTGTGGTTGACAGAACCTAGGCAGCCAGCCACAAGAGGATAGTGGCTCAGATCACCCTTATGCCATCCTCGAAGTTGGCACACAGATGCTGTAGCCTAACCGCAGGCCCCAGGTGGGAAGTGATGCATTCCGAATCATGAACAAATGTCTGGATCTTCCCATGCCACCACCTGACAGGGGCATGGTAGCTGGGCCTTCAAGACTTTGAGGAGACCCTCTATCTTGCAAAATGCTCTGTGTGCCTGCTCTGACCTTGGGGTATTTTGTCTACAGTGGGCATCACCCTCATCGTGAGCCACAGCTCAGCGCTCGACTCCTGTACTAGGCCACTCCTCAGGCTCCCACCCAGGGAATGTGGTGATTTTGCCCAACTGGTAAGAAAGGTATGTGTCCCTGTTATTCCTCTTTTACCCCAGAGGAAAGCAGATGCAGGGTCATCCCAGGTGGAAGTAACATGGTAGAGGTTGGCATTGGTTCCATGGTGCCCTGGCAGCCTGGGACCATCTGGTCCCCTCCATTATGTAGAAGCGTTGTCGGTAGGCTTATGAAGTACTCCAATGTTGATTGACATGTGACAGAGTACTGTAAACATTCTAAACCCTCTTCCAGATCCCATCTCTGGGAATGTGCTTCTGTGAAGAAAACAAAGAGGAGGGGAAGTGGGAGCTGGTGAACCCGCCAGTGAAGACGCTCACACATGGGGCCAACTCTGCCTTTAACTGGAAGAACTGGATCTCGAGCAACTGAGCCCAACCTCGGCTTGTCAGCAAGAAGTGACTGCCCCGTGCCAAGGCATGAGGGGCTGTGAATATGAATACAAAGGCATCCTAGCCCCTCTCGGCCATGACTTGGAGAAGCATAAAATACACTTGACATTCAGGGTACTGCCACAGCTCATGCCTTCGTCACTGTGGGTCTGCTGCCCTGCCAGCCTGACTGTGGAAGCCAGAGCAGAGGTCTGGATTAGGACACCACGTTGCAACATGTGTGCGGGACTGGAGAGAACGGAGGAACTGCCTCACTTCCAGGAACTAAAGACCCCCCCACCCCCACCCTGGAAGATGCCACCCTCCTATTTTGTATGAAGAAGGAACCCTCCTTCCTTCTATAGCAATCCCTCGTTAGTCAGGGCCACACCAGCTGAAAGAGGAACAGTAGTCAATAAAAGAAACAGCTCGCCAGATGAAAACCAGGTCAGCTGCTGCCACCTGCACTAGTGTATTGGCTCTGTGCTGCTTCGGGGACGCGTTGCCGAAAACATAGTGGCAACTGAAGCAACACAAAATTCCTAATGCACACGGACTGGTGTGTGGTTCTGGACATCAGCGTGGGCTGTGTTCTGCCACAGATCCTAGAAGACCCCTGCCCGGCCATTTCCAGAATCAAGAGGCATTTCTACTTCCTGCCATCATATTTATGCTGTCCTATTGCGATCGATCATTTTGAGGAGGTTCTGAGGCATGGTCACACAGCCCCTGCCCCAAGCCTCCTGCCTCCTCCTCGAAGAGACCCTACGACAAATTGTTCTCAGTGACCAGGAATCTTCTCCCGTCTCAAGATTCTGACAACCGTGCCTGCAATGTCCTTGAGCCACGGAGTCACATGTTCATGGTCCCAGAATTAGGATGTCTTTGAAGTTATTTTTCAGCCTGCCTCAGCCTCTGTCCTTCAAGCACATCATGGCTATTGTACACGGGTTTAGACATAAAGATCTGAACCCTATACTCACACTTTGTGTGGTCATTTTTGGCTTCTGCTTTATTCTCAACAAACAGGGCCCTTGGCTTCACCAGCACTGGGGGGGGGGTCCTTGGCTTGGGAAATCTTGGTCCAACTGTAAGTGAGATTCTGTGTAGTGTCTTTCCACCTCACACTACAGAGGCCACCTCATCCCCAAAGCCCATGCACAAGTGTCCTACACTGCAGCCATCCCCACACCATGATCATTTTTTAAAAGGGTCTTTCTTTTTATCACCCTGTTGCAACATTGTCATTACTTTTCACTGTTGGGCTGTGGTCTGTGGTTGAAGACAGGGAGGATCTGGAAGGGGGGTTCAGGGAGGGAGAAAGGGAGAGAATAGGGAGGAGACGTCCTAGGGCTCTTTTCCTTCCTCTCCAGGGCTGGTCCTTGATGTTTCTGAGCTCATCTGACCCCTGCTGGCAACATCTGGGAAGGACACCTTCCCCTGGGCACTGCCTGGGCCCACCTTTCAATCCATAGTCTTTTGACTTTTTCATTTCAGAGCCAATTTGAGGTTTTTTTGTTAAATAGGATTCCTAAAGCATGTGTCATGGACATAGCTATGTTCTTTCCTCCAGAGTTCAACCAGTAGACAGTTCTGTAGGGTTCAGAGGTGCAAACAAAGAAAATGACCCCATCAGTGGGCAGCTCAAAAGCTCCAGGCGCTCCCCTACCCCACCCCAACCCCCAGTTCCTGGGAAAGGCTGGGGGGTAACTTGGGGGCTGGGCCACCTGAAGAGCTGCACAGTCTCACTGCTGAAGGCTGAATCAGTCCTTCAATCACACAGAAGTCCTGATCCTACTTCAGTGTAAGACGGCATCTGGAGACAGGATCTTTAGAAAAGAAAAAAAAAAGTGTGTGTGTGTGTGTGTGTGAGAGAGAGAGAGAGAGAGAGAGAGAGAGAGAGAGAGAGAGAGAGAGAGAGAGAGAGAGAGAATTATGTGTAAGCATTTACAGGCTACAGGGAATGTGTGGGTGTCAGAGGCAACTTTGTGGAGTTGGTTCTCTTCAGCCAGCTTTATATAGTGCCTTGGCTATATTTCTATTGCTCTTGACAAAACACTATGATCAAGGCAATTTAGAAAGCACTGGATTGGACTTGCAGTTTCAGAGAGTTTTATGGCAGAGGCAAAGGTGTTATATCGGGGATAGCTGAGAGAGATCACAGCTCAATCCATAAGCGTGAATCAGAGAGTGTGCACACTGGGAATGGCACGAGGCTATTGAGAGCTCACCCTCCTCCAACCGCCTAGTCCTTCCCAAGTAGTCCTTCCCAACTGCAGACCAAGCGTTCAAACATGTGAGCCTATGGGGCCATTCTCATTCAGACCAGGACACATGGGCTCTGGAGATTGAAGTCAGATGGCCAGCCTTGAGCAGCAAGCATCTTTACCTCCTGAGCCATTTGCTGACCTGGAGACAGAATCTTGAAAGAGGCACCTGAGGTGAGGTCATCAGGATGGGCCCAATCTGATCTGACTGTATAACAAAAGGAAGCCGAGATACAAACACAGACACATTGTGGCAGTTGAGTAAGAATGGCCCTCATAGAACAAGGGAAGAGGGGGGAGGAAGCCACGAGAGTGAGAAGGGAAGAAAAGGAAGGATGCAGAGGTCATGAGGAAGCAGAAATTTTGAGTCAGGTGTAGATTAGAAGAAAGGACATATGATAGGTAGGATTTTAGTTGGGGAGCTGGTAGAGGAGGAAGGGAGGGAGAAGGGAACTGGGATCATCATGTAATTCAATCTTGTTTGTAATTCACATATATAAAAACTAAAAAAAAATAAAAATAAAATAAAAGATTCAAAGAGAAACAATCTAAAAAAAAAAAAAAAAAAGAATGGCCCTCATAGGCTCATATAATTGAATGTTTGGTCATCAGGGAGTCATCAAGTGCCACTACTCATCAGGAAACGCCACTACTTGAGAAGGATTAGGAGGAGTGGCCTTGTTGGAGGAAGTGTGATGCCCAAGCCAGGCCCAGCGGCTTTCTCTCTTCCCGATGCCTTCAGATCCAGAAGTAGAAATCTCAGCTACTCTGTTGGCCTGGGTACCGCCTTGTTCCCACCATGAGGATGGTGGACTAAACCTCTGAAACTATAAGCAAGCCCTAACTAAATACTTTTTTTAAAAAAAATAAGAGTTACCATGTTGTGGTGTCCCTTCACAGCAATAGAACATTGACTAAGATACGCATACAGATGGGTAAGCCTGTGAAGACACGGCTTCGGCAAGACACCTTCTGCAAGCCAAGGAGAGAGGCCTCAGGAGGAAGCGGGCTGTGGCATCTTGATATTGGATTTCCTTTGGATTAAGCCATCTAGTCTATGTACATTGTATTGGAGCTGCAAATAACAGCTACACTACATGAAGACCATTGCCAACAGCACCAAACCTGTCCCGCCCAGGAGCTGGACACTGGGCAGGTTATACAGCTCCATATGGAGCAGTGCCATCAGTCTACACAGTGTTCGGGTTGTGTTAAGCATTGTAAACATTGTAGAAACAATCTGCATTGCGTGGAGGATGCGTGCTGATTGTATGCAAAGATGGTGCCATTCTATATAAAGATCTTGTGCATCCCAGGGCCTTGATATCTATAAGGATCCAAGAGCCTGTGCATAACAAATATCAAAAAGTGATGAGAGAGCACAGAGCAGACACTGGAGTCAGGGAAACCTGTCCAGTTACTGACTAGAGAGAGCAAAGGCTATTCTGAGAACAGGAAGTGGTTATACCTGAACACATGGTCTTCTACTGCCATAAGAATAGACATGTCAACATCAGAAAGCTCTGAGCCTGGCCCTCACCTACACTTGTTGATCCCCTGAACTCCACTTTCTTGTCTGTAAAATGGGCCAACATCAGAAGCTTCTCAGTGGGTTGCTGCAGAGTAGTGATCAGCCAGCCGTGGGATGGGTCTAGCTGCAGTAACAGCTCGATTGCTGTTCGTGTAGCAGCTGGATTACCCGGAACTTTCCAGAGTGCCTCTCTGGCCCACGCACAGGTGCGTCAAGTCTAGTGTGACCAAACGCCAGCATGCGGTATGAATTCTGTGGAGGGCAAAGGCTGTACCACCTGGGATTTGAGAAAATCGACTAAAATAGATTTTTCTACATCTTGGGGTGCAAGAAGATCATATATCAAAAAATAAAATAAAATAACGATTTTGTTGACGTCAGAAGGTCAGGGCAAGGAAAGGAAAAGAAAGGAAATTCAGCAATGGTTCCTGAAAAGAGGCGGATACCAAGGATGACTTTTCTAGGTCCTGGTGTCCTGGTGTTGCTTTTCTCCAATCATGCTTTTAGCTCCTCATGAAATGGGAGCAGCAGGCCGGACCTCAGTCACACTGCTGCAATGGCTGGGAGCAGAAACAGCCTGCACCAACCACTGGTTGGTGCAAAGCTGGCTGCTTGGGAGAAAGAAACATGTCTAATATCCATAGAAAGGGATCACAAGAGGGGGACAGAGTGATGAGGCTGTGTGTCACCAGAGTGGAAAGGGGGCTGCTGGGAGTGAAGGAGGACAGGGAGGTGGTGAGAGGGGAGAAGAAAGAAGAGAGAAGGGGAGAGGTAATACACACAGATTATGCTTGAAAATGTACTGAAGTCCACTTTTGCAGGCTGATTAAAAATATCTGATTTATAGAGATGGGGAGAGCACCAACCATATAAGTATGATGGCCTGAGTTCCACCCAGAACCCTTACCCGTGAGACAAGAGCACCTCACGTTAGTAATCGGTGAGTTCCAGGTTCAAGATATAAGGTAGGTGGCATTTAAGGAAAATGCCCTTGGAATCCACACACGCACACATACACACGTCTACACACACACACACACACACACACACACACACACACACACACACACAGGCGCGAGTGCGCATACGCACATGCTAATTTAAAAAATAAAAGCAATACATAAATAACATTACTGTTAGAAGGAAAAAGTAGTACCTAGTTTCAAAGGAGGATGAATGCCAAGAAACTGAGTCACCCTGAAGTAAAATGTACTTTAAGCCTGCCAAATACATGAATGCAAGCATGTACAACATACACACATCAAACTTTAAGTATAGGAAAAACAACCACAAAAAGCCCCCAACACTTTTCAAAGTGTTACAATGCAACACTGGGTATCAAACCAGCAACAGTAGGCAGGGACTTCAAGCTGTTACAGGTTCACTCTCGCACCACCACCATAAAGCAATAAAGTGAACCACACAGAATTTCTGGTTCCCCTCCATACACAAAGGCTATGCCATGCTGTCCTCTATTAAGTGTATGATAGCGAGGTGTTTTAAAACACAATGTATATACTTTAAAGTATTGCTGAAAAGGAAACAGTAACAACCATCTGAGCTGTTGGGGAAATGGTGTCCGTAGATTTCAATAGATTTGTGCTGTTGTGAAATTGCCACAAACCCTGAGGGGAAACATAACGCAAACCCACTGCCATTTTCTGTGGGCAGCAATAAAGCAAGTAAGACGAGACATGCTCCCTGCGGCTGTTACTTTTCTGTTGCTGTGAGAAAACACTCCTAGCCCTTGGTGTTTTGAATTCTGAACTATTTATCCATTTCTCGTTCTGTTTGCATTTCTCCACCCTTGTTCAGATATTTAACATTTTTGGATCCTCATGTTCCATGCCAATGTCCCTCCAACTCTTCAGTGATCTAGAAGGGAAACCCTTTCTCTGCCACACATGCTGGAAGGTTTGACTCTAGAATGAGCCCCCTCAGGCTGTGTCTGAACACTTGATAGCTCCTCCTTGAGGAGAAGAGTGGTGTTTGACTTACACTTTTGGGTCACAGCCCATCACTGATGGAAGTCAGGATTGGAACCTGAGGCAGAAACCTGGAGGGACACTGCTTGCTGGCTCACACTTAGCTTTCTTACACAGCCCAGGAGCACCTGCCTGGGATTGTACCAGCCAAAGTGGGTGGAGCCCTCTTACATCAATTAGCAATCAAGACAATCCCCACCCAGACAGGCCCACAGACCAACTCGATAAACTCAGTTACTCAGCCAAGACCCCTTCTTCAGTGATTCTGCGCTGTGTCCAGATGATGGCTAATGCTAAGTAGGGCATCCATCACAGTCTTCAAGAAATGTGCAACGGGCAATAGAAGACGCTAAACCCTGTAACCACCTGTAGAAAAATCTGCAGTTGTGTTTCATGGGTTTTCATAGCTCTCAGAAGTCACTAAACACAGAAAGAAAATCGATAAATACATAAAAGACCCGGCAGTACTACCAATCAACTTGACCTAATCAATACTTAGGGAGAACCGCACCACACAGCAGTGTAATTCACTTTCTTTTCTAGCACAATACGGCCTGTTCGCCAGAATGACCGCATTCTGGGCTATAAAGCAAATGGTAATAAATGTAAAAGCATTTGAACTGTGGGATATATATTTTCTGCCCACAAAAGAACTAGGTTAGAAATGACGACAGAAAACTTAAAAATAAGACCCACATATTTGCAAGCTAATGACACATCTCTAGCTAATTCCTGGGTCAGAGGCCAAACCAAAGGGGCAAAAGGGGTGGGTAAAATACATCAGCCATCAGCCGTCAGCCGTGCTTGCCAGCAGGACTAAAGTGCTTGCCAGCGGCACTAACAGCCTGAGTTCCATCTCGGAAACCCACCTGGTGGAAGCAGAGAACCGCCTCCCACGTTGTCCTATGACCTCTGCAGGCATGCCATGGTGTGAACACACATTTGCAGTCACACACTATAAATAAATCTTTTTGTTTCATCTGGCGAGGTTTTTGAACTGATCAAGAATAGGAATACAACCTATCAGAATCTGCAGGATGCCACAGAAATTCATAGACAGATTAGACAGAAATTCATACCACACTGAGGTCATTATTGGAAAGAAACCGGAAATATTTGGCCTTACCCTAACTAGAAATAACATGCAAAACATAGTAATTCAATATGAGCAAAAGAAAGGGATTCTCAAAGACCAGGGCTGAAATAGAAAACAGAAAAAAAAAAAGGTTAAAATCAAACAACACAAAAGCTAGTGCTTTCAAAAAGATCAAGAAAACTTCCAGACCCCAGCCAGTCTAATCAGAGCTAAAGAGACATGGCCCAAATCATCAAAACCAGGGAGGGGCATCGCCATTGAGATCACAGATGTGAAAATATAACACTGAACAGAAACCAGGCACTTGAGTGAGACAGGCAGTCCCCTAAGTGTAAGGACTCAGGCATTATGCTGGCCTGCCCCGTCACCTGGCAGAATGTACTCAGGCAGTGCCTTGGTCAGCCCAGGGTTCCATGATTTCACAGTCTGCACACAGGTGCAAAGGACCCCTTTAAAAGAAAGACACACACACACACACACACACACACACACACACACACACACACACACACCTGCCCACATATGCTCTCTTTTCCAATTCTCTTTTTCCACTCTTCTCTTTCCCGCTCTCTTCCCCACTGTTCCCCTGGGACAGACAGAACTTTTCTTGTCTCCCTCTTCTCTTCTGTCCTCTATGTCTCTTTACGTCTTTTCTCTTTCCTTCTCTCTTCTGTCTCCTTTCTAATAAACTTCTTACTTAAGTTCTGTCTGCCTGGCCTGTCTGTCCCTGTCTTGGTCATCCTCCCCACCATGGAATCCATGCAAGTTTCCCTTTAAGCTTTATCTTAACGTTGGTGCCATGACCTCTGCCAAGGTCCCCCACATGCTTTATCATAACTCTAAGGACACAGCTAACCACATTCACAGAGGGAAATAACTGGAGGGCAGGTATGGACCATACATATGCTTGCCAATCAGAGCTTGGGGGCAGAGACAAAGGGGCAGTACAGTGATGTTTTTGTGAAACCAGGTACCTGAGGGGGAGGACAGGTGGTAACTGACCCAAGTCTCCCTGTGCGTCCAGCAGAGGGCAGCTTTTAGCATGATCCATGCCTCTGACTAGAAGAAGCACAGAGAGGTTTATTCCATGGTCCCATGACCAACAGCAGTGATGGAGCTCCTCAGCTGTGTCCATGACTGATGGGGAATATTATTTTAAGGTGTACTGCTTTTGTTTATGCTGCATTTGTTTAACTCTGTGAGGCTGTGTTACTGTGCCTGTCTAAAACACCTAATGGTCTAATAAAGCGCTGTACGGCCAATAGCGACACAGGAGAGAGGAATGGGCGGGGCTGGCAGGCAGAGAGGAAGAGCAATCTTGGAGAAAGGGATCTGGGAATGAGAGGGAAGGAGGAGGACTTCAGGAGCTAGTCACCCAGCTACCCAGCCACCCAGCCAGACATGGAGTAAGAAGGAACGAAAAGGTATACCAGAAAAGAGAGAGAGAAAAGCTCCAAGGCCAAAGACAGATGGGATAATTTAAGTTAAAAGCTGGCAAGAAACAAGCATTCATAACTAAGAATAAGCCTCCACGTGTGATTTATTTGGGAGCTGGTTGTTGCGCCTGCCAAAAAGCCAAAAAGTAAAACGGCACACGTGACTATTACAGTATTTGAATGACTGACTCCCTGCTTAAGGGCTATTTGGAGGAGCAGTTGGGAAAGGTGTTGTTAGCCAGATTCCTTCACGGGAGCCAGGTTCTGCTGTGGCACCAGAAGTCCAGGGCTGTCATTCCACGAGTTCCAGGTGAGTCATCCCCTCTCTTCAGTTCTTGTCAGTAACTCCTGGGCCCCCACCCACCTCCCTCCTCCCATCGTTCTGCCCTCCTTCCTTTTCTCCAGGGCACAGTCTCAGGATGCCCCGTGCTGACCTTGTTGGATTGTCTGCCCTCTGCCCCAACTCCAAACAGTCTTCTAATGGCAGCCCATCTAATAACCGTGTTCATAGAATAAGCAAATAGGGATAATCCCTGAGTATCGTTGCACAATGTATGGTCTCAGCTGCTGTTTTTAATGTGGTAATGAAACTCCTGTAGCCCAGTTACAACACGCTTTATGATGTTGATAACACAGCCTGCAATTTGTTAAGTCCACAACTTTCTTGAACTTATGAAAAAAATCGGTCTTGCATTTTTCATAAAGGTCATAAAATCCAGAAATTTGTGTAATCTGTTTCTCTATATTCCTAAAAACCCAAATAGTAGAAAATTCCTCTGCAATAAATCTTTTATCCAGCAGATGCTCCATGAGACACTATGAGGAGGCAAGGTGGGGTGATTTTAGGAGGCTGAGGACCTGAGGAGCTAGGGGGTAGGCTATTCTGAGGTGGCGTCCTCACCTGGGATTTAAGACTTACTGTGTGACTCCAATACTGAGAGACTCCAATAATCAGTCACCATTTTACTGACTGAGGTCTGAGCAAGGATGAGTCAACCCTGGTGAACCCAGAATGCTTCACACTTCTGCAGCAATGTCTCCAGGAAATGAGAGATGCGGGAATGGATGGATTGTTTGCAGCAGATGCTGCCATTCCCTAGCACCCTGTCCCGCAGAGTCTAGGGGACAATGAGAAGAAATGTGCTGGGCAGTCCGGAGAGCTCGGAGCCTGCTGTGCGTAGAGCCACGGCTCAGTGTTGGAGCTGACTGTCTCCATCTCACTGGGCGAGATGAAGCACTTCTGAGCAACTGGAGGGAAGAGGAGGTGAAACTGTGTGGGATGCGATTCGAGGTTTCTGCTTTAGCCCCAGGAACAATGCTGAGGAAACAGAACAACAGTTCAAGGGAGGGAAGGGAGACACCACGTGTGAGTTTATAAGGCCCTTGACCAAGATGAACTAGGCAGGGAACTGCACTTTGCCATTGAACCTGAAGGGGGCGCTCACCACCAATGCCTGTGAGTGGCTTGCTCAGCCTATGGCAGGGACCATCCTGGGAAGGAGAGAGCCTGAGGATGTAGGCAGATGGCCTTCTTACAGAGTCTGGGGCACACTCTGGATGCACACGGGAGAGAGGGGCACGCCGGAAGTCCACACCCCTTCACCCCCTCCGAGGAGGATGCCCACAAGCCGCTGGAAACCAGTCCACGGAAGCTGTGGCGGAGGCTCCTTCGCAAACACTGAACACTGGGAGATTTATTTCCAACAACAACAAAACTAACAACTGAGAAAGAAAGGTTGCCAGCTGGTCGGGTGCTAACCCCAGCTGACTGGATTAACTAAGGCACGGCTGGTGTGTTTGTGTTCTTCACCCCCTCCATCTTAGTCCTGGAGGTCTGACTGTTCTTCGTCAAGGGTCACATTTCCTGGGAAGAAAGGAAAACGCAAGAGAAACATAAAAGTTAATGATTAAAAACAAAACAAAACAAACAAACAAAACGATTACAGCTGTTTAAGCAGTTAGCCCTGTTTCCTGCAGGCATTCGGGTCCCTGGGCAAAGGACTCAGGGACAAGCTCCTGAGCTAAGGCTCCTCCTCCTATCAGAGACCAGACATCATCCACTAAACTCAGCCTCCCGGGACCTGGTCCTAAGCATTCTTCATCTTTATTTCCACCCCTTCTTTCTTACTCCTACATTGGTTTTTGGGTTGCTCATCTTCCACTGGTCCCCCTGGTTCTCGAGCCTGAATGCTCCCCAAGGCCCCTCAGTCACACGCCCAGATCTGAGGATCCGGTCCAAAGTCCACCATGAGAAGTCGAGAGAGGATGCAGGAGAAGACCCCGACCCCTTCCCCCAGGACCCCCTCCCCCAGACTTCAGGAATCTCCTCCCACCCCCATTCTGCTCTTTCTCACTGCCTCTCAGCCTCTCCATCATCTGGAGCTGATCCCTCCTGGAAATATTTCCAGTTCTTGTCCTGGATGATTTGTCACCTCTCCTCGAAACATGGTGACGGTCCTTAACACTCCATAGTGAAATCGTGGACAGGGACAGCTCTGGATGCCCTCTCTGCCCCTCCACCCCACACTGTGTGTGCCAACCACCCAGGGGTGTATGCAATTGTGCAGGTGTAACCTGTCAGAGCCTGCTCAACGGATGCTGCCTCTTAGGTATTACAGTGTTCACATTAGTTATTGCTGGGAAAAGTCTAAGTCCACGCGTTACATAGAAAACTAGTTTTGCCTGATTTTGTTTCCAATATTTTTTAAAGAATGGGAAATATGCTCATTCTTAATTTACAGCCAAATTCAAATCAAAAGGAGCCCAGTGGTGGTTTGAATGAAAATGGCCCCATAGACCCATAGGGAGTGTCACTATTAGGAGGTGTGGCCTTGTTGGAGGGAGTGGGGGGGGAGAGCTGCTTTTAGGTTTCACAAGCTCAAGGCCGGCCCAGTGGCTCACTCTTCTTGCTGCCTACCTGCCAATTTGGATGTAGAATTCTTGGTTCAATTGTAGAATTCCTACTCCAGCACCTGTTCCCCACCACGATGATCACAGACTAAACCTCTGAACTGTAAGCCAGCCCCAATTGAGTGCTATGGTCATGGTGTCTCTTCACAGCAATAGAAACTCTACCCAGGCTGCTCCCTGTAGCCAGGGGAGTTGGCAGCCTCGGGTACACAGGCTGTCCCTAAGCCCTCTCCTGAGAACAAGACCAGATTTACCCTAGGAGATGAGAGGTCCATCTGATTCAATCAAAGGAACCCCGGTGGGGAAAGATTTTGCAAAGATTCCAAGGAACCCAAGGTGGGACTCCCCCCACCCCCCCACCCCCTGTGGACTGTGGAGGTTTAAGTTTCTAGATTGTCTCTCTCTCTAAACCACTTTGACAGAACTATTCCCAACCACATCTAATTTTCCCCCTCTGGGGAAAGCATTAAGAACTGGTCACACCAGGCCAGTTCCTGCCGTGGCCGGGCTCAACTGGGAGACAAGCTGGACTTCAGGTGGACTTATGCTGGTCTCCCCAGGCTCATTCATGCCCCTTGCCCTGGCCTGAGGATAGTGCAGTGGAGGAAGGAGAAGCCTGCTCCTCCTGAGGTGTGTGTCTGGCCTCACACAGGCTCGCCCACTCTGCAGGGCAAACATTCTTACCCTGGTCAATGTCGTAATTGTTCTCTCGGCCCTCCTCTCTGAACGTGTCTAAGTCTTCCTCGGTGGTCCTCATCTCCATCTCGCCCTCAAAACCTTCTGTTACACCCTGGGCTTCATCTGAGGGTTCACCCGCACCTGGGATGAAGACAGTGATGGATGGTCAAGTGAGGTCACCAGGGAACATGAGTGCAGATGTGTGTCAAGTGGGCCCCCTCGTCTGCCCAGCAATGTCTCCTGCTCCTGAGAATGGGGCCTCCTTTCCCAGCCCCCAGGCTCCAGCCCAGGCCTGGCCATCAGATCACCCTGCCCCATCTCCCAACTTTCTCCCCAAGACCACTGTAAAATGGATACAGAGAAATGCTGCCCCCATCCTTCTTCCAACAGGGATATGTGGCCCTATTTGCTATTGGCTGCCCAACCCAAGTCACACCCACAGAGAAGCACTGCCAAGTGAACTCTGGCTGCTGGGGAATCCTCCAAGGTTGCTGAGGTCTACCTCATAGCTGGACACATCCTCCATCCAGCTGGTCTGCATTCTTCCCCTCTATTCCTTGGGAGACTCCCACCCCAAACACTTGCCCTTAGTGCATCCTCCACTCAAACTGACCCAGAGGCCATTTCCCAGAGAGACTAGCTACATCAGGGCTGAGGACAGGTGGGCATGTCCCTAACAACCCCAAGGTGTTTGCCCTAACAACCCAGGAGCACTTGCCCTCACAACCCTGGATGCCTGCCCTGACAACCCCGGGGCGTTCTGTACCAGCAGCTCCAGGTGCTTCTTCCTGGCCTGCTCCCTCAGCAGGAGGTTGCTCCTCAGAGAGGGTCGGAGTCCACAGCGCCAATTCTGTGATCTTGATAGCTTTCCATTTTGGAACAATACTCACTAATGCCTCCTCCTCCTCCTCCTCTTCTCCTCTTTCCTATTTTAAGTACAAAAAGACAAAGTCATCAATACTGCTATTATCTGGTCTGGAATGTTAAATGCCCACAGGAAATAGATGGGTTCTGAACTGGGGCTTGAGCCTTTCGGTGACACCATTCCTGACCAGAACAATTGTGACTACCGGTGGCATCATCTAAGAGCTGAAGACAGATCTGACACGAGCCAGACAAGATGGGAAGCCACAGAGCAGAGCCAAGACACTGTGGGGCGGGGGGCGGCTCTCAGGCTCCTCATGTCCCTCAGAAGCTGAGGATGATGGAGGAGACAAGGGTTTCAAACCTTACTACTCTCCAGTCCCAAGCTCTTGCATGTAAATCATAAAGTAACACCCACTTAAAGTCCTAAGATGTCCACATGATGGCAGGGAAATGCACAAACACGGGGGCTCTCCCGACATGGGTACAGAGATCAAATTCAACAAAAGTGGACTGTGAGGTCAACATTCACAAACATATAATTTCTCCAGGGATTGGAGCCAACATGCGTCAATTTTATTTCATTTAAATTCTTTAATTATTACTCATATCTACGTATCCATCCCCCCATTCCCTTGCCCTCCCATCCTCCCATGTTCCAACCCCCCCAACCCATCCCACAACTCCTCCCCAGGGATAGTGAGGCCCTCCATCAGGGACCTTCAGAGTCTGTCGTATCATTTGGGGGAGGGCCTAGGCCCTCCTTGCTGTATCTGGGCTGCAATAGTAAATTTTATTTTTCAGACGTGTGTCAACTCTTCAATTCTGTAGATTTTTAAAAGTTCTAGAGATCAAAACTTCAACCTAATAAGTCTGCAAAACCTCATGGACATGGGTGGGAACAGTTGTAGATGGAACTTTACTAACACTCCAGGCATACTCAGACATTAACACATCAGGAGCACACACGCAGACACCTCACACGCCTGTGCCTGAGTGCACACATCAGGAACACACAGACACCCTTAGACACCTGTACATGAGTGCCTAAGAATGATGACTGATGCCAGCCAGAGACTGTCAATCTGGTATTAACGTCTGTGCTAAATGTAACAAAGGAATCTATTTACTAACTAGGCCTTAAGAGCAGCTCACTCATGCGACATGAACAGCCACCTGACATTGGTGCTGACGGTTACTGTATTCAGCTGCCATTCTGGGACTTACACCTGCTGGGACGCAAGGTTAACTGGTTCCTAGCCACAAAATTTAGCTCTGACTCCTGCAGGCGTTGTGAAACGACATGGATCATTTCGGCAGCTGAGCTGCTCGGGAGCAAGCGCAAAGCCAATCACCTTTTACCTAGTGGGATCAATGTGACCGGGCAGATATTTGGCCCTTGGACACAGAGGCTATGTGTATTCTTCAACTTACCATATCTGTTAGGCGATATTCCCCATGCTGTTCACATCCGATGTCAAACAAGTACTTTCCAGGACCGACAGGCTGTGGGGAGAAAGGAGCTCAATGCACTTTATTCTTCACGGTCAACATGGAACAGAAAGTACAAAAGGCTTCCTAAGTGCCATGCCTGGAGAGCCCACCTGAGTGACCTCACCGTGCAAAGTCTGAGATCGGTTACAGAACGCTTTCATCAACTGATGGCTAATGGAACTGTTAAAGGGTTCGTTTTTGAAGGTTCTTGCCATGTTTTACTGCATTTAAAAAGTAGTCAGAAATATAGCCACTGTGGAACCTGTAATAAATCTATGGGCAGACCGGCTAGAGAGAAGCTGTCTTCCCATGATTTGATGTTTGTGGTAACACTGGATTTAGTGCAAAGTATTTTTAAATCATTTATTTACTCAGTGATGGGAGTGGGGTACACATGTCACAGCTTGTGTGTGGCAGTCAGAGGACAAGTTTCAGGAGTCTGTTCTCTCCTGCCACTGTATGGGACCTGGGTATCAAATTCGAGTTGTTAGGCTTGACAGCAGATCCCTTTACCCCCTGATCCACCTCACTGGTTTTTGGTTTTGTTTCTTTTTGTTGTTTTTTTTTGTCTTTGTTTTGTTTTTGTTTTGTTTTTTTTTTTTAAATAAAAACCTGGTCACAGTGACACGCACTGTCAACACTTTGACTTAGAAACCGAGTGTGAACCACTCTGCAGATTCACAAATGTTTTCCCACATCAACAGTTATCAAGCTGACGTTTGATTTCACCTTGGACCATGAATTATAATGTGCCATACTTGTTTACTGGTGTTCACCGTTGCTATGCCAACGCTGTTCTTTGTCCAGGCGTTAACATGAGCACGAATTTTGTTGTATTTTGACGCTGTCTCAGTAGCTCAGGGTGGCTCCAAATCTCTTAGCTGTATACCTACACCGACACACTGTGCTGTCAATTCGCTAATCATTACTCTCTCTCTCTCTCTCTTGTGAAACTAAATCCATTTTTCCCTGTGAGTCTGCTTAGGGGCTCTTTCCTCATTTCTGCATCTGTAGATAGTCACCTATTTTGATTAGTTTCGTTTGTGTTGACATTTAAATATTCCTTCCGGAAAATACCTTTCTCTCTTTGCTGAAGGACAAACTAATTTTACTGTTCCCTATCTCTTTTATAAAGTGGTAAAGCAACTAAGACTTCAAAAATATAGCCGTTAGCGGTTCCCTCAGCCGTTCGTTGACAGTAGCATCTGTCACCTTCCCAGACTTCGCTACCCAGTGATGTGATTGGGGTGAGCTTATCTAGTTATCTAGTTCCTCAGCCCATTTTTGCCCCTCATTTCCTCATTAACTGCCAGCAATGTCCTGACTGAGTGTTCAATGACTTGATCTCCTTCTAGTCCTCCTCCTATCTCCATCCCTCCTCATCCTGCTTAAATGACTTATCAGCAAGGACAGTGATGGGAGAACTTGTGAGAAAGAAACACAAGTGCTTAGAGGGTAAAAGATGCCTGGCAGAAAAAATGCAAGGGATGTAGCAGATAGATCCAGTGTCAAGAGAACCCTCAATGGGGACTCAGGTTCTGTTGGTGAGGGAGTAAAAATTGTGCATCTTTTCAAGACAACGGACCGTGTTTATGGTGTTTCAGAAGAGCAGCCGTTACAGTCAGCAATCCTGCCATCTAGCTGTGATGGCTCATCCTGATTGTCAACTTGCCATGCCTGTGAAGAAGGAACCTCCAGTAAAGAGGCACCCTGTCAGATTGGTCTATGGGGCATTTTTTTTTAATTGTTAATTGATGTAAGAGGGCCCAGTCCGCTGTGGGTATCGCCATCCCCAGGCAGGTGAGCCAGAGCTGTATAAGAAAGATAGCAATCATGGCCCAAGAAGACAGTAAGCAGTGTTCCTTCATGGTCTCTGTTTCAAGCTCTTCCCCTGCTGGAGCTTCCACTGCCCCCTTCAGTTCCTGCTCTGATTTTCTTCAACAATGGGCTATGATCTGTGAGATGAAACAAACCCTTTCCTCCCTAAGCTGCATTTGGTCGTGGTGTTTACCCAACAGAAAGGTAACTAGGATTCCAGTCTATATAAAGGCATTTATCAAAAGACAAAATGACAATCAAGTTAAGTCTACTGGCTTTCATTCTACGGTCAGGCACAACCTCCATCTATAGGATGGAACGTGTTTTCAGGTGAGTGGGGTGGGGTTCTAACAGGCCAGCTAACAATAGCAGAAACACAGAAGGAACATAGCTTAGGCCATTTTGAAGCTCCTTTCCCTTTAAGGGTCAGAGCAGAAGGGATGCCCTCACCCTGCACCTGGAAAACCTACTAGGGATCTGGTTCCTCGGGTCAAAAGGCTTGCTTGTATTATGGAACAGAATGGCCGCGTGGGGGACCATTCGAGGTGTGGCCTGCTGAGCCAAGGCAGGAGCTCTGTCTAGACCAGGGATGCGGGGAGGGTGGATCTCTGCATTTTATCCCACATGCCCAGATGTGCAAAATGATAGAACGTGTGCCTTTGTGTCCTGGTACCTCACCAACTCTCAAAACTGAGTCTGCATAAGTGCTCTGTGTGTGTGTGTGTGTGTGTGTGTGTTGTGTGTGTGTGTGTGTGTGTGTGTGTGTATGTGTGTGGTGGACAGAGGTCCTGAGGGAGGAGTAGGGGAGGGGCAGCTGGGGAGTGGGGTGATGGCTAGCATAACACACTTTACAATTTGGGTGTTCTTGCATGGTTTGTATAACTGTAAGCTTTTTACTGACAGAGCAAAGCCTCCAAGTTTGCTCTCCCTTTTCAGACTGTCTAGTCTAGAGTATTGATTTCCCCAACCATTGAGGCTTAAGTTAACGTAAATGAAACAGGGCACTTCTCTGAAGAGAAGTGATGAAGATAGCTGACCAAACCCCGTGTCAGCTTCCATATCAGTGTGCTCAGCAAACTCTCTTTTTGGGGAGTCTCCCTCCACCCCTGAGCAATGCCAGCTGGAGTGAATGCCTGGGTAGAAGGCTTGCAATTATTGAGTTTCCCTCATCTTGCTCACTTTGCACAAAACAGCCACCAGGCAGAGCCCACTGAACAGCAGCCGGTGAACATGTGGAGGTCTCCAGACCCAGGGCAAACACTTTGGGCCCTTCAAGCCCTCCTAACCAGGAATGGCAGGCTGGCCTCTAGCACGAGGGGAGCTCTAGGATAGCCTTCCCACTCCACATGGTTTACCACAGAACAAGAGCACACACAGAACAACAGAAGACGCCCTGGTACCAAGGGCACTGACTTAATAGAGATACAAAGTGCTACCGGGGTTCAGGGAAACAGGCCCAGCTATCTGCTTCTACCCCACCCCAACCCACTCTGTGCTCTGTGGGCATCAGAAGAGCTTGGAGTAATGCAGCTGTCCTCGGCTGGTGGGAACTGAAGGGCCCCCTCCGAATGTTTAGTGTTAGTACATGGCACACTGACTTACGTTTTTGTTCATGAACTTGCCCTGGTACCTGTGGTTCAGGTGGATGAGCTCGGCAGCGCCCTCCTGCTGCCCGTTCACCCAGCTGCCGACGTACTTACTGCCAGTCTCTGCATAGAAGTAGGTGCCTTGCCCATGCCTGGTGAAGACAAGACAGGGGCACATGGTCACTGTCTAATATGGAGCACTGATCCTAAGACTGGGGGAGGGGGACATAAGTAGATGCCAGCTCATAGGCAACTGGTTTCCAGTATCTGTGTCCACTTGAAGGCTTGGCATGTCACCCCACTCATTCGACATTAGCATTAGCATGAGCCAGCATCATCTAAGGCATAGGGGCCGGCTGCCTGCACATGAACCAATTTCCCCGGGGAAGGGATGCTTGACCTCTGTCCACCAGATTGACCCTCTGTGTCTTCACTCCCTGAGGCTGTGGACGGAGGGTCCGTGTGTCCTGGCCCAGTATGGGGAGAAGTCGTCCCTCCTCTGCCGCTCTGAGCAGCACCTCCCCTAGATGCCCTGCATCGAGGAACAGCCCCAAGTGGCCACCATCCTGTTCTTACACCACACATGGACACCACCCTCACCCCGAGATTACAGGTAGAAGCCAAACCTTTGATGAGAGAACCACTCCCCTGTGTAGGTGTCGTTATTGACATAGTAGTACACGCCATGGCCATGCCTCTGGTCATCTGCCCAGTCCCCTGCAAAGGACAACACACACGCACAAAGCCAGGTAAAAAGAAGGGACTGATACCATGGCCCCTGCTAGTCCAACAGGATCCAAGCAATGTGTTCTGCAAAAGAGAGAGCTTTATAACCTTATAGCCATAGAGCTAAGCCTGCAGTCTCTCTCTTCTCTGACTTCCCTCCACACCCCCTTCTTGTGCCAGCTTCAGGGAGAGCTAGCTAAGGAGGGCCAAGTTAGGAGCCCAGGGACACAGATCTGGAGGGTGTATGCATGTGATGTGAGCCCCAGTCACTTTTGTGCTTTTACAAGTTGGTTCACTTATTGTCAAGGTTCAAACAAGCTCATCTGATGCACTGCCAGTGATCCCAGCCATACTCCATTAGCCTTACAGGTGCTTGACAACTCAGCCCCATCTCCAGGGTGTGTTTGTTGGTCTAGCCTCAGCACTCACTCTGTCTCCCACCTGAGCACCTGGTTCCAAGGCTGCCCTCTTGCCAGCTCCTTTCCTCTACCTCACACGTTCCCTTTCCTGGCCTGGGTGACCTGCCCACTCCCCTCTGTGTGGGTGGGTCCTGCTAATTTCTCCTTAGGGAAAACCCTAACACTGGAAAAACAGCATGAAGTTTGGAACACTTTGGCTTGACAACAAGGTCAGAAACAAACTGTGTTGTCAGCCAAAGGGGATTTGAAATCAGTCTCTCAAAAACTCTTTTTTTTTAAAAAGATTTTATTTATTAAGTGTACAGTATTCTGCCTGCATGTGCCCTGCAGGCCAGAAGAAGGCACCAGATCTCATTCAAGGTGGTTGTGAGCCACCATGTGGTTGCCGGGAATTGAACTCAGGACCTTTGGAACAACAGCCAGTGCTCCTAACCTCTGAGCCATCTCTCCAGCTCCCTCAAAAACTCTCCAACTCTTACAGCTCACACAGGAAAGACACCAACCAGTAGTGGGTTCCCAAGGTGGACATTACCTAAAACCTCACATATGACCAAGAGCAAAACAGCACACAGAAAGAACTTTCTAGAATACTTACTGCATGAAACTTCCTAGAATTGAATTATGAATAATTCAAAACTAATTGAGATCAGTTTGTTTCAAAAGAACAGAATAGTCTTCTAGTCTTGCTACAGAAAACAATGCAAACTGTTTTCTTATGGAAAGAATACTGGCTAGTGCCAGCAGAAGATGTCTGCCTTGCCCGTGGAAGAGCCCGGATTCGACCCCAGTGCTAAAGAAAAGCCAAAACAGTAGGGGAAAAAACTACTCTAGAATTCTATCAGGATGTCTACCATTAATTAAAAACACACCCCAGGATGCCTGCTTAAATTCTGTGTTGTTTATGGCACTTAATTTTTTTTTTTTTTTTTTTTTTTTTTTTTTTTTTTTTGGTTTTTCGAGACAGGGTTTCTCTGTGTAGCTTTGGAGCCTATCCTGGCACTTGCTCTGGAGACCAGGCTGGCCTCGAACTCACAGAGATCTGCCTGCCTCTGCCTCCAGAGTGCTGGGGTTTTTTTTGTTTTGTTTTTGGTTTTTTTTTTTAAGATTTTTTTTTTTAATTTATTACGTATACAGTCTGCTGCCTGCATGCCAGCAGAGGGCACCAGATCTCATTCAAGGTGGTTGTGAGCCACCATGTGGTTGCTGGGAATTGAACTCAGGACCTCTGGAAGAACAGTCAGTGCTCTTAACCGTTGAGCCATCTCTCCAGCGAAAATTCACTTTTATAGCAACTTTATATCCTTCCCCTTAAAGAGGACCCTAGAATGTGTGTAGACTTCTGGCTTACACAAACGCTAGAAACACTTCCATATACACTAAAAGAGCACACACTATGCTAACAAAATGTTAATTATCCAAACTCAAACTGTCCATTTTCATGAACAAACCCCAAAGTTTAGCCAAAACTAGGAATTGTATAGAATTTTCCTCACTTTTTCAATATTTACTTAACAAAACATTCTGGCCACCTTATGAGCTAGAACATCTGCACAAATGGACAACACATGACCCCACTAGCCAGATGAAGATAGAGGCCAACACGGATGTGACCAGCAGCCTGGGGTAGAGGCAAGAGCAGGACTTCAGATGGCTCAGCACAGAGCAGCCTCGCCAGACATACACAGAGATGGGGGTAGCAATTGATACAGGTTCAGAAAGAGGACTAGGTCCCATGATAACATGGGAAACACGAGCAAGAGAGATGGAGAATCCAAAAATTAAGATAATTAAAAATTATGGGCTGGAGAGATGGCTCAGAGGTTAAGAGCACTGCCTGCTCTTCCAGAAATCCTGAGTTCAATTCCCAGCAACCACATGGTGGCTCACAACCATCCTTTATGAGATCTGGTGCCCTCTTCTGGTGTGCAGATATACATGGAAGCAGAATATTGTATACATAATAAGTAAATAAAATCTTTAAAAAATATATATATATACATATATATTATATATATATATATATATATATATATATATATATTTGGTGCCAGGTCTGTAGTGATAGCGGGACAGCCCACACCATGGCCAAAACAGATCTGGGGGCTGTCCCGGACCTTCATTGGCAGCATTGTATCCAAATCTACAGCATCTGCCAGTTTCTGCAGTGGAATATTCCCACTGAGGCCAATTTGGAGCTGTTTATGGAGCTGCAAGAAATGCAAAATTGGCCTCTGTGAGATACTTGTTGTTGCTGCAACACACCCTGGGGCAAAGAGGCCACAGCTGGAACAGTTGCTTCAGATGGTTTCCTTCCCCCAAAAAAGACCATAACAAAAGGAACCCATCTCTCTTCTCCCTCCCTTAGGAGCCAGGCTCCAGGCTGGCATGACAAGAAAAACATGTATTTTGCAGAAATGTTTCAAAAGTGAAATCGGACACTTAAACTGCAAACATGCTAGATTTCATGTTGGTGAGGACCCATGAACACATGCTGCACCACTTGAGAAACTTGTCGGAGGCTCCACCCAGCCCAGGAAACACCATGCAATGGAGTGGCTGCTTAGAGGAAGGTGGGCTACAGCCTGCTGCAGGCTTCAATGGCCAGGAATCAAGGCTCGGGAATGGCATTTAGAAACATAGTATTCCTGTTTAACTTTTTTTTTTTTTTGAAATTTTCTAAACAGTTCTTTCTTACCCTCATCATCCTTGGTCTTCTCACCAGACCTGGAGAGTGTGTAGGGGGCGCAATAGGGGGAGTCTGCCAACTAAACCCTTAAAACTTCTTGAACAGTGGGATTTGATGAGAGTTGGGGTTGCGGAAGGCATGTATATGCCAGCATGGCCATGCACACCAACTTCATAGGAAGAGAGGTTCACACTGGACCCTTCTAGAGCTCACACTACATAGCCATTCATCTGACAACTCATCAGCATTATTTGTAGTTTCCTTTACAGTAAACAATTAATAGTGTTTCTGTGAGTTCTGCAAGCTATAAGAGAAGATCATTGGCCAGGAAACACGGTTAGGGGGACACCTAGTTAGCAATGAGCTGGGCAGAGTGTGAGCAACCTGGGAACTTCTAGCACGAGCTCTGCATCTGAGTCGGGGGACAGCCTTGTAAGGATAAGCCTTCCCTGAGGCTATGGTAGCTGGTGCCATGATTGAACTGACTCCTTGGAAAGTCGTCATCTGCAGAGCTGGAGGACTGCTTGGTGTGATTACTCATTCTTCAGCTCACAGTTTTGTGTGTAGACTTTTTAGCTGGTTCATCTCCCCACTAAGAATTCCTGACACCTCCTCCTTCAGTGGGAAGGCACTGTACCCACACTTGGGTATGTCTTACCAGAGAACACCTCTGTGTCTCCTTATCTTCAGGCCTAAGTCTATATTAGAATATTTTTCTTTTTTATAATTTATTTTTATTTTATGTGCATTGGTGTTTCCCCTGCATGTATGTCTGTGTGAAGGTGTCAGATCCCCTGGAACTGGAGATACAGACAGTTGTGAGTTGCCATGTGGATGCTGGGAATTGAACCTGGGTCCCCTGAAAGAACAGCTAGTGCTCTTAACTACTGGGCCATTTCTCCAGCCCCTAAAATATCTTTAGTAGGATCCCCAACTCTGCTTCAAACAAAGACTTCCTGAGCACCTCTCTCCCCTTTTGATGTTCTTTATATGTAACCCAAATTGTATTAACATCTACACTAAGATCAAAAGTGACAACAAGATTAGCCTCCCAGGGATCTGGGAAGAATTAAATTAAGCCCTGAATCAAATTGTTCAAAGCTCATTAAAAAGCAGATGGTGCTTCTGGTCGACCAAGCCTGCTAAGGTTTAGGAATGAAACAATTTAAGTCCCATGTCTAATGCATAGACACAGACGTCTCTGCCCCATCTTGGAATCTGGGAGAACCCCCTTCCTTTGCCTCCTTTGCTATCTGTTAGTTTTAGTTTTATCTGGAGCAGGGAGAATAACTGCTGTGGTTTGGATAGGTGGCCCCGAAAGCCATGTGTGGAGGCTTGGTCCCCAACTACAGTATTGTTGGGAGGTATGGAACCTTGGAGAGATAGAACCTAGTGAAAGAAGCCAGGTCATTGGGGAGGGGGGCATGCCCATCCAGCCTCCCTCTGTTTCCTGGCCACCATGAGGTGAGCAGCTGGGTCTATGGAAGACTCCCACCATGGTGTTTTGCCTTGCCACAGGTTCACATGTCTATGAACTAAAATCAGGGGCTGGACAGGTGGTTTAGTGGCTAAGAGCACTTGCTGCTCTTGCAGAGGACCTGATTCAGTTCCCAGCACCCACATGGTGGTTCACAGCCATCCGGAACCCCAGTACCAGAGGCTCTAATGTCCTCTTCTGGCCTCTCTGATCAATTTATGCACGTATTTCACTGGCAGGCAAGCAGGTAAAACACCCATGCATGTAAAATAAAAATAACCCAATCTTAAAATCCCTGAAAGTCAAAATAAGCCTTCCTTTCCTTGAAGATGACTATCTCAAGTGCTAGTCGTGAGAGCACAGCTTGCATTTTCAGGGTATGCCACCCTCATTGGAAGGTGATGCTCTCACACAAAGTGCATCACGGTCTTTGCCAACCAGCTGGCAATATTCCCTGGAGGCAGGAATATCCATTGATAGGTGTTACACACATATCAATCTATTCCATCCGCATGCTGCCAATAAGGAGGCTGAGACAAGGCGAGGTGACAAGCAGTGTCACACCTACTGTCTCCACAATCAAAGCTGAAGGCACAGATCTTTTTTGGAAATCAGATGGAAACTAGAAAACCCTTTCTGGGGACAAGAGGAACTGACAGTAGAGAAAAACCCAGACATACAAATCAGCATCCACTCTCTGAAGGACCACAGCCCATTTCCTGCCTTCTCCCATAGTCCTGGCTCTGGGATTAGACTTGTATTCACAGGGTGACAGTGGTACATAGGGACAGGAGGTTCTTAGAAATAAGCTAAGTCTTCCTGAGGCATGACATTAGAATGTGAAGAACTGGAGACTGGAGAAAAAAGACATCACAGTAAGGCAAAATGCCCGGATAAGAGGTCTCTAAGATCTAAAGAAACATGATCATCAGAGATGGGCAAAAACAGAAAACAACAAAGACTGCTTCAAAGGGAAGATGTCACAGGCTGCCATGGGTCTAGACCACACCCAGAGCTTCAGAGGGAGGATGCCACAGGCTGCCATGAGTCGAGACCACACCCAGAGCTTCAGAGGGAGGATGCCATAGGCTATCATGAGTCTAGGCCATACCCATAGTCTGTGCCCACCCAGCAATCCTCTCACTTACTCTAAGTCTCTGGTTTACAGGAGGGCATTGCTGCCACAGGACCAGTCATATAGGTTTTTGTTTGTTTGTTTGTTTTTGTCATTTGTCTGTTTGTTTTTGTTTTGTTTTTTGAGACAGGGTTTCTCTGTGTAGCTTTGGAGCCTGTCCTGGAACTAGCTCTTGTAGACCAGACTGGTCTCAAACTCACAGAGATTCACCTGCCTCTGCCTCCCAAGTGCTGAGATTAAAGGTGTGCGCCACCACCGCCCAGCTCCAGTCAACTGTTTAGTTACTTAAAAGACTTTCTAGCCTCTATGAAAATAGAGGAAGGAACACATTTGCTGTTGGTGGCGGTGGTGTTGAGTGGTAGATCTAGTGAACTTTTTCTTTCTTTTTTCTTTCTCTCGTTTTTTGATCTAGTGAACTTTAAGCTTTTTTATACATTTTAGTATCCACAGACAAGCTCAACGACAGAAACAGCCTATACAGCAAAAACAAAAATCACCTTCGTGGTGATTGACGGCACGTTACCTTCATATCTGGATCCATCTGGATAGATAAAGGTACCTTGACCGTGCTTTTTATTTTTAACATATTCTCCGATGTATCGGGCACCATTCTTAAATTTGTAGACCCCCTGAAACACATCGATGGTACAGTTCATGGCAGTCCTGAGTCCAGCATGCACTAAGACAATATTCAATAGAGAAAACCAGCTTCCTAGGTCACCAGTTCTGACCTGGCCATTTCTTTTTCCAAACTCGTAGTGTCCTTCATAGGTGTCTCCATTGGGCAATCTCGCTTTCCCGCGTCCGTGCCGTTCTCCTACTTCATTTCGCTCCCCGTCATATTCCTGGGCAGAAGAAATAAAGCTAATCGAGGCTTCTGTTCAATAGCACCAAACAGAAGCCAAGCATTTTACAACTAGCATACCACTAATGCCTCCCTGCTTTAAGCACTGTATTCACCTGTCACTTTGCACTGCTGAGGAGCGCAATCAAGCCTGATGGGTAGAGCCCTGCTCCAAGGTCTCACAATTAGAGCAAGTGTGCACGGAGCTTCACTTCCTCCCTCCAGCATCTGAGCCTGTGGTTAATATTGCTAAACCTAACATTGTAAACATGAATCAATGAATGGAAAATGCTAGGTGCACTATGTCATCGCAGGAATACACTTAAAGGTGGAACAGGTCCCCAGCCTCCACAGACAATTCCCTCTTTCTCCAGTCATTCGGGACTTAAAGAGCAAATACCCTAAGAGAATGGCTCTTCCTTCATCGGCTTTCTTGAGAGTCTGTGGTCTGCAGAGCTCTGTGTCCTACTGGGAAGTTCTACTACCAGGGAGAGGGGAAGGAGACACAGAGGGGAAGGAGACACGGATACCCCACTAATCTTATTTTCAAACTCTCCATTAAAGGACTTACAGTTCAAACTCTCTTGACCCTGGGACTGGAGAGGTGGCCCAGTGGTTAAGAGTATTAGCTGTGCCAAGCAGTGGTGGCCCACGCCTTGAATCCCTCAAGGCACTCAAGTAAGAGCACGCCACTGGCTGTGAGTCCCTTGCCTCCCCTCTACTGTCTACCCTAGAAAAGTGATTCCAGTGGGGTAAGACTGTTCAGAGAAACTGATCCAGACCTACATGGTGAAATCTTCAGAGCCCGGGACACCTCAGCACTGAGCAGGAGTTGCCTGGAAGCAGCCTTCTCCATCCCTTTTCTCATGCCCTCTGCCTAGAAATCTTCGCCTTTAATGGGAGGCGGGATGGGAGAGGGGAGGGGGGGTGGAAACAAGACGTCACTGCGTTTCACCTTTCAGAGCGACTTCCTGGACGCACGGCTGCCGGTGTGGCCGGCATGGTCCTGTCCCCGGCCTCTCGACCTTCTGGTTCCCACACCTCCCGCTCTGGAGCTGCGGCGCACCCCAGAAGTCCCTCCCTGGCCAGGAGCTCTCACCCCAAGATCGTTTTCTCCTTCCTCCTCTAACTCCTCGGAGCCCAAGTCCGACATGATCTGGTCTCAGCCAGAATCTCCGGAGTAGCGTCTCTATCAAGCAGGTACCAGCCACCCCCACCCGCGTCCCGCGTCGCCATGGAGACGCTGCCCGGACTGCTTGGCTCTCAGCCTAAAAGGGTGGCGAGAAAGGGAGAGACGAGAGGTGTGGGAGGAACTAAGGGCTGGGATAGTGTCCTAGCAACTGGAAGGGCATCTCTGCCAATCACCGCCCGGGAGGAGGGAGGAGCGGGGGCGGGGGAGCCCTTGGCGACTTAGTACTAGCGCAGATCTGGCATCTAACGTGGACAGTGTCATTGGACCTGGAATGTCCTCAGTGATCTGGTTTGTGAACGCCACGAGGAGCCTCCTAAAAAGCGGACCCCAAAAGGACGAGAGGCGAGTCTTAACTCTAGGCCATGCCTCAGTCCCTTGGGTCCCCCAGGGAATGCGACAGAACCTTCCAGGTTCTTCTACACTGAGATGCTTGTGGTCTCCAGAGACGTGTACACTAGAGTCTTTTCTGTTTTCCGTTAACACGTCCATGCTGGAGCGATGAACTCTGGCACAGTGACCCGGGTAAGGTTTAAGCATCTCAACCACCTCCTCTGGTGACGCCTGGGCTGTCACTTGCAGGTGACCCTGTCCTCCCTCGGGTGCCTCCTCTGGTGCCTCTGGCTTCCTCTCAAATGCCCAACCTGTCATACCACACATACAGGCCCACTCATCCTCATGGGCCCTCCTTTGCTTCTCTGGAGGGAGGAGGTGACCCTCCAGTGCCACAAGACCCTCTGGATCCCTTTCCCAATCCTATACTGTCATCTCAGGCTCAGACCTTCCTACTCCCCAACTAAGCCAGACTTTCTGCCCTCGCGTCTGGCCTCCTAACATCCCCACAACTTCCTCTGTTCAGAAATCCAAATGCACACAGGCTCCCCGTCTGTGCCCAAGCTCCCCACCCTTGCTCTAGCTACACAGCAAACAAACCAAACTACCCAGTCCTCCTGTTCCCCGCTTCCGGCATCTGCCTGGGTCAATCCAACGGACTCCCTGGAATACTTGCTTCCCCACACTGTAGCACACCAGCACACCTTTCTTCAAAGATCGTCTAGGGTGCTGTCTGCCCAATCAGCTTCAGGATGAAGACATTCTGGAGGAAGGAAGGGGGACTGGAGCCTGGAAAGGCCCTCAACTCTTATCGCCCATCCATTGTAGTGGCAGTGTAAAGCTTGAGGGTAGTTCTTCATATTTACATGACGAGTAAAAATGCAATTCGTCCCCCTCCCGTGACATGACATGCAGATGTAATGGAGAAGAAATCAGTCATGACACAGTAACTGCCTTTTAGGGCACGCCCCAGTGACCTGACTTCCTCCAGTTAGGCCCATCATCTTAAAGGTTCCACGACCTCCTACTAATGCCGCAGGCTGCCCTTAGCAAAGGCATCCAGGCTTGTTACACAGGAGGCTTCCTGAAGCACAAGACACATCATTTGACTTCTGCCCTTGCATCTTTTACCACATGAACACACAGCAAGAGAAGGTCCAGGGAAGGCCTCTAGATCCCTGGTGAGGTAGAAATAGGGATGGAGTTGTGTCTTCCAGTTTCACTTCAGAATAGAGATTTTGATGAGAAACTTAAAGTATTCTAACTAAGACAAGCAAAGGCTATTTATTCCGAGTCTTCTGAGGCAAGGGAGCCTGTGGCTATCACCTGCCTTTCGGAGGAGAACAAGGGCAGATAGCACCCTAGTGGAGAGAAGGGATGGCTCTGGCCTTGGGTCCCTGAAGCAGGAGGTTACATATTGGCCAGGGTGCGGTATTTGGCCTTCTTGGTTAGTCCTAGTTTAAAGTGGGCATAGAAATGAGCAAAGTTGCCTGCTATTAATCAAGTCTTGACCATTTTGGTTGTTACACCGGTTATTGTTTGGCTTCCTGGGTTTGGGGACAGAGAGCAGGTGGCATCCTCCAAGCCTGACTTAGAGACAGCAGCTGATTCATCAATGTGGATGTTGTTAGTTTATTTGTTTTTGAGACAGGGTGACCAAGCTGACCAGAAGTTTGCTCTGTAGTTGAACTCCCGGTCTTTCTGCTTCCATCCTCCAAGCTCCGTGATTACTATCTTGTATCACCATGCCTGGTTCAGTGTTCTGTTTTGATATACGGTCTGGCCATTGTCCATTTCTGTATCCAGCCTCTTATGTGGTTTTGCGAATTATTAAGATACTTTATGGTGCTCTTTGTTGCTTTGGGAATGTAATACTTTAAACAGTAATAACAATCATCTTATCTATTAATCTAAGTTAAATCTGAAAGTTTGGTCTAAATGGGAAGAAAGTTGGTTATAAAG